>NC_080713.1:26243698-26246198 GCF_019097595.1 Hemibagrus wyckioides
CCGTAAATTAAAAATAAATAAATAAGTTTGTCTGCCAACAGCACGTCCACTACTATAAATGAAAAATATATGAATGAATGAATAAATAAATAAATGCTTGCCAATAGCACACGTCTACTACCGTAAATTAAAAATAAATAAATAAATAAATAAATAATATAATCACACGTAATAACATAATAAAGCACACGTCTACTACTGTAAATAAAAAAAAGGAAAATAAGTAAATAAATAAATGTGTTTGCCAATAGCACACATCTACTACTGTAAATTAAAAATAAATAAATAAAGTTTCTTCTGCCAATAGCACACGTCTACTACATTAAATTAAAAAAAGAAAATAAATAAATGAATAAATAAATGTTTGTCTGCCAATAGCACACGTCTAATACCGTAAACTAAAAAATAAATAAATAAATAAAATCCGACTACTTATTAACAGGAAGTGTCAGATTGTGCAAACACGGATCACCAGCGTAATCACTCATAAAACTCATGAAGTAACACCATACAATGCAGGAATCCATTAACTCACACACTGTGCTGTCTTTCTCACCCCTGACTTACTGTCATCTTAAGAAAAAGGAACAAAAAAAAAAGCTGAGTAACATCTCGACAGTGTCAAACCATCTTTTCTGTCTTAAATCTATAGCCTGTGAATAACGGCGAGGACACTATAATAATAATAATAATAATAATAATAATAATAATAATAATAATAATAATAATAAAACACGCTTACGTGATGGAATATTCTGTCCACCTACTCGCTGTTCACACGGCTTCATCAGAAATTCTCCTGTTTTTAGTCACGAGCCTCTATAAATAATCCTCTTCATTTCACACATACAGAGAGAGAGAGAGAGATGTGCAGATAACAGCTATGTGCTCACCTCCTGAATGACGAGAGGTTTATCAACACGTCATCGCAACATACAGACAACTTACACAGACAATTTTCACTATCGCACAAGTCGAAAACCTGAGTGAGTGCTGAAACGCTGGGATACTTCATCCTCCTGTGCGATATATATACACAGTATCCCACAAAAGTGAGTACACCCCTCACATTTACGTAAATATTTTATTATATCTTTTCATGTGACAACACTGAAGAAATGCCACTCTGCTACAATGTACAGTAGTGAGTGTACAGCCTGTACAACAGTGTAAATTTGCTGTCCCCTCAAAATAATTCAACACACAGCCATTAATGTCTAAACCGTTGGCAACAAAAGTGACTACACCCATAAGTGGAAATGTCCAAATTGGGCCCATTTAGCCATTTACCCTCCCCGGTGTCATGTGACTCGTTAGTGTTACAAGGTCTCAGGTGTGAATGGGGAGCAGGTGTGTTAAATTTGGTGTTATCGCTCTCACACTCTCTCATACTGGTCACTGGAAGTTCAACATGGCACCTCATGGCAAAGAACTCTCTGAGGAACTGAAAAAAAGATTTGTTGCTCTACATAAAGATGGCCTAGGCTATAAGAAGATTGCCAAGACCCTGAAACTGAGCTGCAGCACAGTGGGCGAGACCATACAGCGGTTTTACAGGACAGGCTCCACTCAGAACAGGCCTTGCCATGGTCCACCAAAGATGATGAATGCACGTGCTCAGCGTCATATCCGGAGGTCGTCTTTGGGGAAATAGACGTATGAGTGCTGCCAGCATTGCTGCAGAGGTTGAAGGGGTGGGGGGGTCAGCCTGTCAGTGCTCAGACCATACACTGCACACTGCATCAAACTGTCGTCCCAGAAGGAAGCCTCTACTAAAGATGATGCACAAGAAAGCCTGCATACAGTTTGCTGAAGACAAGCAGACTAAGGACATTACTGGAACCATGTCCTGTGGTCCGATAAGACCAAGATAAACTTATTTGGTTCAGACGGTGTCAAGCGTGTGTGGCGGCAACCAGGTGAGGAGTACGAAGACAAGTGTGCCTTGCCTACAGTCAAGCATGGTGCTGGGAGTGTCATGGTCTGGGCCTCCATGAGTGCTGCCGGCACTGGGGAGCTACAGTTCATTGAGGGAACCATGAATGCCAACATGTACTGTGACATACTGAAGCAGAGCATGATCCCCTCCCTTCAAAGACTGGGCCACAGGGCAGTATTCCAACATGATAACGACCCCAAACACACCTCCAAGACGACCACTGCCTTGCTAAAGAAGCTGAGGGTAAAGGTGATGGACTGGCCAAGCATGTCTCCAGACCTAAACCCTACTGAGCATCTGTGGGGCATCCTCAAACGGAAGGTGGGGGAGCACAAGGTCTCTAACATCCACCAGCTCTGTGATGTCATCATGGAGGAGTGGAAGAGGACTCCAGTGGCAACCTGTGAAGCTCTGGTGAACTCCATGCTCAAGAGGGTTAAGGCAGTGCTAGAAAATAATGCTGGCCACACAAAATATTGACACTTTGGGCCCAATTTAGACATTTCCACTTAGGGGTGTACTCACTTTTGTTGCCACTTTTGTTTTAGACGTTAATAGCTG
>NC_080713.1:26248698-26313698 GCF_019097595.1 Hemibagrus wyckioides
CTCTCTCTCTGTGTCCTCCCTCTCTCGTCTCTCTCCTTTCCTCTCGCTGTCCTCCCTCTCGTCTCTCTCTCTGTCCTCTCTCTCATTTGCTCTTTCTGTCCTCCCTCTCCTGTCTCCTCTCTCTGTCCTCCCACTATTTCGTATCCTCTGTCCTCTCTGTCCTCTCTCTCTTGCTCTGTCCTCCCTCTCTTTTGTTTCCTCTGTCCTCCCTCTCCCGTTTCCTCTCTCCGTCCTCCCTCTCTCATCTCTCTCTCCCTGTCCTCTCTCTCTCTCTCTCTCTCTCTGTGTCCTCCCTTTCTTGTTTCTCTCTGTCTTCACTCTCTCGTCTCTCTCAGTTCTCTTTCTTTCCTCCATCTCTCGTCTCCCTTTCATGTCACTCTCTTTCTGTCCTCCCTCTCTCGTTTCTCTCTCTGTCCTCCCTCTCTTATTTCTCTCTGCCTTCACTTTCTCAGTTCGTTTTCTTTCCTCCATGTCTCGTCTCTCTCTCATCTCCATACACCCATCCCTTGCAACTCACTCTATTGCTTTCTCTGTCCTCTCTCAGTTTTCTTTCTCTCTCAATTACTTTCTTTCTCCTTCTCATTAGCCTGATCTAGATTTCCAGTTGCCTCAGAGCAGCAGGTTGCAGGTTTGATCCTGAGCTCAGGTTCCTGTCTGGTTCTGCAGGTTTCTTCTCACCTAGTAAGAACATCACAGACGGAATGTTGACCATCCTGAACCTACTGCAGTGATTCTCACCTAACACTCGGTGTTCCAGTGAGACCCTGACTGACCCTGAACCTGTGTGACCATCTCTTACTGAAAGTTAGAGAAAAGAACTAAAGATATGGAATAACACTGAGATCATCCCCTCACCAGAGCATGAGGACAGGACGCACTGAGCTGGAGAAAACGTCCTTCACATGTGGCATAATGTGGCGTTTTTTTTCTCTTAATTAAGCAAAGCTCTGTTAAGCATCTTCCACAAACCCAGTCCATTAGCCGGCTCCTCTGAGCGTGTTTATCGTGTTATTAGACTTCACGCTGCATGCTGAGGCAGACACTAAGCCGTGTTTACCCCGAGAGAGGGGTAATAACCTGCTAATAAACAACCTGGTCAGTGTCACAACACCATCAGTGTGACCTCAGTCTTATACTCGTGTGTAAGGTGAATCAGGGGCAGTGGTGTCTGGCGTGGACACTGTGGGGTTAACGGAGTCAGAGTATTGATCTGGGATCAGTTCTTCTGCTTCATACTCAGCAGGACAGGAAATGGCAAACAGCTGATCTTACACTTTAACTGCCAGACGTCTAACGACTCCTCATGAAACATCTGGCTGAGACACGGGAGGAAGATACGGTGGAATTAAGAATGAAAAACCAGAGCAGAAAGAGTGAAGGACGTCCTCACCATGTGTCTCAGTGCTCACTGAACTGAAGTCTTCATCATCATCACGCTCAGATCAGTCATCCTCAAGCTCTTGACAATAGAAACCTTTCCTTTCTACTTATAGGAATAAGCTCTTCCAGTCTTTCTTTGTCCTCCCTCTCTTGTATCTCTGTCTGTCCTCCTTCTCTCATCTCTCTCAGTCGGTCCTTCTCTCGTCTCTCTCTCTCTGTCTGTCCTCCCTCTCTCTGTCCTCCATCTCTTGTCTCCCTCTCTGTCCTCCCTCTCTCATCTCTCTCTCTCCATCCTCCATCTCTTGTCTCTCTCTGTCTGTCCTCTCTCTCCGCCCTCCCTCTCGTCTCTCTCTCCATCCTCCCCGTCTCGATTCTCTCTCTGTCCTCCCCTTCTTGATTCTCTCTCTGTCCTCCATCTCGTCTCCCTCTCGCTCATCCCCCTCACTCTGTCCTCCCTCTCTCCTCTCTCTATCCACCCTGTCTCATCTGTCCTCCCCCTCTTGTCTCTCTCTGTCCACCCTCTCTCTCTGTCCTCACCTTCTCATTTCTCCCTGTCCTCCTGCTCTGGTTTCTCTCTCTCTCTGTCTATTCTCCCTCGCTCATCTCTCTTTTTGTCCTCCCTCTCTCGTTTCTCTCTCTGTCCTCATGCTCGTTTTCATCTCTCTCTCTCTGACCTCCCTCCCTTGTTTTTCTCTCCCTCTTTCTTCTCTCTGCTCTTTCTCATCTTTATCCCTCTATCACTTTCTTTCTCCCCCCCCCTCTCTCTGCCCTCTCTTCTCTCTCTCCTTCTGTCCGCTCTCAATTTCCTTCCCCTCTCTCAATTTTCTCCCTATTTCTCATCTTTATCCCTCTATCACTTTCTTTCTTTCTCTTTCTTTCCCTCTCTCTCTCTCTCTCTGCCCTCTCTCTCCCCTTCTGTCTGCTCTCAATTTCCTTCCCCTCTCTCAATTTTCTCCCTATTTCTCATCTTTATCCCTCTATCACTTTCTTTCTCTCTTTCTTTCCCTCTCTCTCTCTCTCTCTCTCTGCCCTCTCTCTTCTCTCTCTCCCCTTCTGTCTGCTCTCAATTTCCTTCCCCTCTCTCAATTTTCTCCCTATTTCTCATCTTTATCCCTCTATCACTTTCTTTCTCTCTTTCTTTCCCTCTCTCTCTCTGCCCTCTCTCTTCTCTCTCTCCCCTTCTGTCTGCTCTCAATTTCCTTCCCCTCTCTCAATTTTCTCCCTATTTCTCATCTTTATCCCTCTATCACTTTCTTTCTTTCTCTTTCTTTCCCTCTCTCTCTCTCTCTCTCTCTCTCTCTCTCTCTCTCTCTCTCTCTCTCACACACACACTCATCTGATCTAGATTTCCAGAAGCTTGTTTCTTCTCTTGATATTTTTACAGATTATGAAACCAGGAACTCCGTGACACCGTACACTCGACTTCATTTTTTTTTTTCTAACTTCACCAAAAATACACACAGCACGTTTAAATAAATTAATTAATAAACAAGAACTAAGGCCAAGGTTTCCAGTGTGTCTCTCGAGCGCCTGACATCTGAGAAGGACGAAAAGAAGAGGAGGAGAAAGAGTCAAATATCCTGAGAGAAGACACTCCCTCCTCTGATTCGATACGCAAGCCTCCAGGACCACATGGAGGACTAAAACGTCATGCGCACACACACCTGGCAAGTAATTAAAAGCTTTTCGTCTTCAGGAAAGGTCTGCGCCGCGATGTGGTGGGCGGAGTTTCACCAAAAAGCCACCAGAGAGAGTCTGCTTTTTCTACACAACGTATGCTGGGAATTTTCACACACCAAACACCAGCCCTCTGACAGGAAGTTCTCACGCATGGAAGTGATGTCATAAAACGAATAGAAGGGACGCAAGTACAGACATATAAGCTAATATCATATGTAGTACATACACTACATTGCCAAAAGTTTTGGGACGGCTCCCTTTACATGCACATGAATGTAATATGGAGTTGGTCCATCCTTGACAGCTATAACAGCTTCATCTCTTCTGGGAAGGCTTTCCACAAGGTTTAGGAGTGTTTATGGGAATTTTTTTGACCATTCCTCTAGAAGCGCATTTGTGAGGTCAGACACTGATGTTGGACGAGAAGTTCTGGCTCACAGTCTACACTATAATTCATCCCAAAGGTGTTCTATCAGGTTGAAGTCAGGACTCTGTGAAGTTCCTCCACACCAAACTCTCTCATCCATGTCTTTATGGACCTTGCTTTGTGCGCTGGTGTGCAGTCATGTTGGAACAGGAAGGGGTCATCCCCAAAAGTTAGGAGCATGAAATTGTCCAAAATGTCTTGATATGCTGAAGCATTAAGAGTTCCTTTCACTGGAACTAAGGGGCCGAGCCCAACCCCTGAATTCAATGACTTGGAGGGGTGTCCCAAAACTTTTGGCAATATAGTGTATAAACTTGTGAACGATCCTCAGAAACCCCGTCACTATGAGCTGAAAGAGGGAATTGCTGAGCACAGAGGAAGACGGCCCCTAAATCATAAAGCCTGATCAATCAATAAAAGAGACTGAAAACTTGATAGCGCTCTCAGCGTCTAGCAACAACCAATATGGCGTCATGATGTCACAGCACCAGCCAATGGGAGCAGTGGATGTGTCCGGTCTGGCCTTTTAGGTGTCTAGGGTTAGATGCAAGGCTAAAAGAGAAAGCGGTGTGACGTCGTGTTCGGGCTTCACCGTTCGCTAATACGACAAATAGGACAAGAAAAGCAACGTAATGAACAGCTCTGCTTCATCACTGCAGGTCAAAGCACAAGAAGAGAGACAGGAAAACAAATCAGAGCCGAAACAAAACCTCGCGCTTCTCCTCACTACCGTTACGCTAAAAACACTGAGGAACCAGGCTAACTCTTTACAAAGTCAGAAATATTGCACAGATGATCTAAACTAGACAGCTGCTAAAGATGTAACGATGGTTGCCATGGTTACAGCCTGCTCATCATTCGGTTCAGTTATTTTCCTGCTTCATTGGTTGTAAGCTTTCGGATATTTTGCATCCCGTCACCTGATAAGACCAAGATTAGATCGCTAAAAACAGACAGCATAAAGTTTACATCATTTATATTGTGAATATTCTTTAAAGTGTAGAGCTTTTACACGTCCAGATGAAGTCATGTCATTATCACATACGAGATTTTATTCTCGTCCAAATCATATCACACTTTCTCTCCCTGTCTGTCTCTCTCTCTCTCGGTCTCTCTCCTTCTCTGTCTGCCTCTCTCTCTCTCTATCTGTCTGTCTGTCTCTCACTCTGTCTGTCTGTCTGTCTCTGACACTCTCTCTCTCTATCTCTCAGTTTCTCTCTCTCTCTCTCGGTTTCTCTCTCATGTTGTCTTTCTCTTCCTCTGTCTTCTCTCTCGCTCTCTGTCTCTCTCTCCCACTCTCTGTCTGTCTGTCTCTGACACTCTCTCTCTCTCTCTCTATCTCTCAGTTTCTCTCTCATCTTGTCTCTCTCTTTCTGTCTCTCTTCCTCTGTCTTCTCTCTCGCTCTCTGTCTATCTCTCCCACTCTGTCTCTCTCTCTTGGTACAGATTCAGTTCTATCATGTGGAATAAGAATTTGTTATAATTACACGATAGTAACCGCTCAGCTGTTCATCCTCACACTGAATCCCAGTTAAAAGCTACAAAAGAGTAAAGCTACAAACTGGTGTTGGTCATGTGACCTACAAAACAGTCAGCGCAACCTGACTAGCCACGCCCCCTCCAGTCTCTATAACAATGAGGAGAGTCTAGTACCAGAGTCTGATAAATCCACTCGCATACACGAGTATATACATTATATATTTGATTATTTAACATCGTTCAACTCTGGTGTACCTTCCTCCTGGTTGCCGTGGTTTCCCAGGATGCACTTCATCACCGATTTCTAAAAATTCTACATCGTTCACATCGAACTCGTGGTGGTGGTGGAGGTAGAGGGGACCCTCAATCACCTCCTGAAATCCTGCACCATGTGGATTAACAAATCCACTATTGAGCTGTTAAAGAAAAAAAATCAATCCGATCGGCTTCTGTGTCGATAGCCTTCTCTCGAGATCTGCCGTTCTACGGATTGATAAAACTCAACACGGCGTAGTGATCTGACGAGCCGAGAACAAAGCTGAATAAGCTGAAAAACACATCAAACCTGGGCTTTGGTCTGTGTTTGGTCTGTGTTCTGACGCTGAGGAAACGCTCAGTCGGGCTCGTAACATGCGTCTTGCTCGATCCTCAGTCTACGTTCTACACAGCACTTTAACTTCTTTTCCGCTTTCTGACTCAGTGCCTGAGTCACCAGCATGGCAAATTCCTGGTAAGTGAAACGTTACTTAAAGGAAACTCTGAAGCCCCAGAATGCAACACGACTCGCAGTCTCAGCTACATACAGAGCTATGAGATGACGAGCCTCAGATCCTTCAGAGCCTGAAGCACTAAAGCGCCGCTGCATCGCTCTCTTTAAGCCAGAGATGCAGCCATGTCAAAGCCAAAAAAAAATAACACCTCATGTATATCGAAGATGCTCGAGTCAACACGTAGGTAGGTAGGTAGAGGACGAGCGCTTTGGCGTGTACCCTGCACGACTACTCAGACGCAGCATATGGATCCCTCACATGTTGCTGTCTCGCTCGTGGGATTCCTCCGAGAGTCCCGAGTGCCAAACAGTGGGATTACCCCAGTTTCTGTCCTGGACCATCCCAAGGCTCGGCTCGCTTCAGTTCACTTCATTTCACAGTGGCTTCTCTCAAGCCAAAGCCTGCACCGCCTGGTGGATCTCCAGCACCGAATGTCTGTCGGAGTGTTTCCGTTTGGCACAACAAACGTTTCGACTCTGGGACATGACTCGGGATCTGTTAGACCGGACAAATTTCCTGATGACGGAAATGCGAATGCATGGAGATGCTCTCTCTCTCTCACACACACACAAGCTCCTAATCCTTTAGAGTCTGATGAGAGCTGCTCTTCCACACAGCCACACCTCAGCTGACAAACTGCCCTGGTGTGATCCTGGTTACATTCCCAGCACCACTTTCACACCTTAAAACCATCAGCTTTATCTAACGTTCCAATACAAAGTAGACCTGAAACACTGCCCAATGTCCATTTCACAATCATAAAAACAACGACTAATATATACATATATATGCATATATTATATATATATATATATATATATATATATATATATATATATATATATATATATATATATATATAATCTCAATATATTATAATACGCACGCGCACACATATATACAAATCATATCTAAATATGCATGCATATATTAACATTATGCATTTAAGTCATTACTCGGAATGCATTCGTACGGTTATATAAATTCTTCGTACAGGTATATTAGTAGAGAAAAAGATTCCTATATATATAAAAAACGAGCAAAATCCATTATTATATATCCTGTCAAATCCATATCAGTAGTTAGCCTAGCAAGCTGCTAAAACAAGACCTCCACTAGGCTTTCTGATTAAACTGCGCTTGAAAGGTAACAGAATAGATAAAAAAGATTTTTTAAAAACCATAGTAGGATATAAAGGTGTAAATAAATCAGTGTTTGTGGAGTCTGCAGAAGCTACAGCGCCCTGACACGGCAGCTCAAGCTAATTACCGCTAATAACTCACCGTGCTGGATCCCCTTCTCTCTCTGCCTCTCCTCCGGCACTGGGCAGACGGCTTCAACTCCGCGGACTTCTCTGGGGGTTTTACTTCGGTTTTAATTCGGTTTTAATTCGGTTTATCATCCAAAGCGGAACCCGAACACAAGCCTGTAGGAATATAAAAAAAAAAACGGAATACACTGCTGCCTCTCTCTCTCTCTCCCTCCCTCCCTCTCTACCTCTCTCTCTCTCTCAGGCAGGCCTGCAGAAGAGGAAATGGGCTCCGTTTAAAAAAAAACAGTGCGCATGCGCGAAGGCCAAACGCTGCGCTGGGTGCTCACTACGCACGCGTGAACACACGCGCTACAGGCCCGTTCGGTGTGCAGTGCGCATGCGCAAAAAATAGAAAAATTCTTTATAAAAATAGAATTTTTGTTTGTTTGTTTTTACCTCATACATGTTCTAAATCATTTCGTGTGTAACGCATAAGTACAATATTAATATTACTACGCTACTCTGTTTATTAATTTACTTACTGTTTAATTTTTTGAACATCATTGCGCCGCCCACCGTCGCTTATATTATAATTGGTTCACCCGCGCCCCCGTGTGGCCGAAAGGGTTTATTGCGCTTCAAAACTAATGCACTAAAGCAAGCAAGCAAACAAACAAACAAAACAAACATAATCTGTTTATGCATATGCACCGATCAGGCATAACATTATGACCACCGACAGGTGAAGTGAATAAGACTGATTAGTACCTGTTAGTGGGTGGGATATATTAGGCAGCAAGTTAACATTTTGTCCTCAAAGTTGATGTGTTAGAAGCAGGAAAAATGGACAAGAGTAAGGATTTGAGCGAGTTTGATGTAGGGCCGAATTATGATGGATAGACGACTGGATCAGAGCATCTCCAAAACTGCAGCTCTTGTGGAGGTGTTCCCGGTCTGCAGTGGTCAGTATCTATCAAAGTGCTCCGAGGAAGGAACAGTGGTGAACCGGTGACAGGGTCATGGGCGGCCAAGGCTCCTTGATGCACGTGGGGAGAGAAGGCTGGTCCGTGTGATCCGATCCAACAGACGAGCTACTGTTGAACAGATTGCTGAAGAAGTTAATGCTGGTTCTGGTAGAAAGGTGTCAGAATACAGAGTGCAGGACGGGTCAGGGCTGTTCTCGCAGCAAAAGGGGGACCAACACAATATTAGGCAGGTGGTCATAATGTTATGCCTGGTCGGTACTGTAGGTAATACACAGTAACATTAAGTGTTTTGAAAAGAAAGATAAGGTGAGAGATTATTTCCCTTACTCTGTTTATTCCCTTACTTTTTCCCTTAAGATACTGAAAAAGAAGCAAAAGTCAGTTATCTACAGACAAAAGACCATTAAAGACATCAAAACAACATTTTAAAAACAGTAAAATATCATAGTCAAGTCACTGGTCTTAAAATTAATCATGGTATCTATCTATCTATCTATCTATCTATCTATCTATCTATCTATCTATCTATCTATCTATCTATCTATCTATCTATCTATCTATCTATCTATCTATCTATCTATCTACATATTACAGCTCCAAGATCCCTGCTCTGATCCTGAAGTCTGGTTCACTTTAGTTAATGTGTGTGTGTGTGTGTGTGTGTGTGTGTGAATGCTTCTTCTGAAGAACATGGCAGAAGGTGGAGTGTTTAGGAAAAATTGCCCCTGTGTGTGAGACTGGTGTCCTGGGGTGTATTAATGCCTTATAGCCAGTGCTCCTGGGATCAGCTCCAGATTCACAGACACTCTGATCTGGAATAAATACTGATGAGAGACTTATCTGAATTAAAGCTTTACACACTTCTACAAGCCACAGGCTTCCCCATTAAGGATATAATAAAATAGTTTAATAATTTAATTTAATAATTTATTCTTATTTCTAGGTATTTTTTTTTTTTTTACATATATATTATTTATATTCAGTTCCATTCCGTTCCATTCAATCCAATTCCATTCCATTCTATTCCATTCCATTTAATTCTGTTCCATTCCATTATATTCTATTCTATTTAATTCTATTTAATTCAACACAATTTTCTTTGTATAGCGCTTTTAACACTGGACATTGTCTCAAAGCAGCTTCACAGAACATAAGGAACATAGAACAAAAGTCCTAGATGTTAGACAAAATCATCCCTAGTGAGCAAATCTGAGGCGACTGTGGTGAGGAAAAGCTCCCTTAGAGGGTGTGAGGAAGAAACCGTGAGAGTGTGATTATGAATTATTATAAACACCGGAGAGTGTGATTATGAATTATTATAAACACCGGAGAGTGTGATTATGAATTATTATAAACACCGGAGAGTGTGATTATGAATTATTATAAACACTGTAGAGTGTGATTATGAATTATTATAAAAACTGTAGAGTGTGATTATGAATTATTATAAAAACTGGAGAGTGTGATTATGAATTATTATAAACACTGGAGAGTGTGATTATGAATTATTATAAACACCGGAGAGTGTGATTATGAATTATTATAAAAACTGGAGAGTGTGATTATGAATTATTATAAACACTGGAGAGTGTGATTATGAATTATTATAAACACCGGAGAGTGTGATTATGAATTATTATAAGCACTGTAGAGTGTGATTATGAATTATTATAAACACTGGAGAGTGTGATTATGAATTATTATAAACACTGGAGAGTGTGATTATGAATTATTATAAACACTGTAGAGTGTGATTATGAATTATTATAAACACTGGAGAGTGTGATTATGAATTATTATAAACACCGGAGAGTGTGATTATGAATTATTATAAACACTGGAGAGTGTGATTATGAATTATTATAAACACTGGAGAGTGTGATTATGAATTATTA
The DNA here is from genome assembly GCF_019097595.1 of Hemibagrus wyckioides. Taxonomy (NCBI): domain Eukaryota; kingdom Metazoa; phylum Chordata; class Actinopteri; order Siluriformes; family Bagridae; genus Hemibagrus; species Hemibagrus wyckioides. The sequence goes on from NC_080713.1 coordinate 26,258,568, forward strand.
TAAACACTGGAGAGTGTGATTATGAATTATTATAAACACCGGAGAGTGTGATTATGAATTATTATAAACACTGTAGAGTGTGATTATGAATTATTATAAACACCGGAGAGTGTGATTATGAATTATTATAAACACTGGAGAGTGTGATTATGAATTATTATAAACACCGGAGAGTGTGATTATGAATTATTATAAACACCGGAGAGTGTGATTATGAATTATTATAAACACTGGAGAGTGTGATTATGATCAATGTCCTTTCTACAGTCATGTACAGTCAGTTGTGTGATGCAGACACAGCATGTAGAATGTTAGTGTGTGTATTAATTAGGAGGCTGTTGTCGTTCTCAAAGTCCACATAGGGTTGCCTTCGTTGCTTTGATATACCCAAAATCCTCATGAAGCAGAATCTAACTGGAGCTGCTGGAGATCTAAATCTCAGTAGCCTAGCTCACTGAGATTCCTCTGTTCAGCACTTTGGTCCAAGAAAGCTGCTTTTAATATTTCCTGATGAATACAGTAGAAGTGACTTGAATCAGTTGTAGTGATGTGAGTTGACCAGCAGGGAGCGTGAGAGGATCACTGGAACTGAGTGGAACTCTGAGATGAAGAGATCTGATGAACCGAGATGTGGAGATCAGGTGCTGAAACAGGTGGACCATGCAAACACACTTCATTTGTATCTTAGTGCTGACTGTGGAACCACAGCAGGAGGTGATACAGGATGTGCATGCACATGTTTGCACACATATATGGACATGCACACACACACACACACTCACACTCACATACACACACACACAGACACACACACACATACACACACACTCACACTCACATACATACACACACACTCACACACACACACATACACACACACTCACATACACACACACTCACACACACACACTCACACTCACATACACACACACACACACATACATACACACACACCTGCATGCACATATTTGCACACACACACACACACACACACACACACATACATACATACACACACCCACACACACATACATGCACACACCTACATGCACACACACACACATACACACACACACACATAAAGCATGTTTTGCATACATGCAACATTCAGCCAATCAGGATGTGCATCACAGATTATAAAATGCTACCCGCAGATGTTGCTATAAGGAAAAGCTAGAATGTACATTAAAACACACACACACACTTTAAATGGGCAAAAAAGTGATAAAATACCCTCTATGGCGTGAATAAATGTGATGAAATGCTCTCTTGGGTGTTTCTGTTCCTGAGAAAACATGACAAAATTCCCTAAAGGGTGACGAAAGACTGGAGAGAATAGTACTCTAAATAAGCATTGGAGTGAAGAGACAACATGCGGTAAAGACATTGTGTGTTGATGATCATGATCAGATTGTCATTATTTTCCGGAGAGTGTGTGTGTGATCATGCTCTGAGAGGAACAGGCTTCAGGTGTGTCCATGTAGGCCATTTCCTTGATAGTATCAGTGCATCAGTGTCCAGAGCCGGGGCATCACTCTGCACTCGTGTTACACTCAGCTGCAGAGAGAAATGCGGCGCTCAGGAAGACTCGCACGTGCTTCCCAGAAGGATGGAAGAGCAGGTGTGTGAAACTGGAGCTCCATTCAAAGAACGAGGACAGGACGAAGAAAAGAAAGGGACATTTAAAGTAAAAAAGGATATAGGAATATGCAAAACAAAAACACTGAGAGAGAGAGAGAGAGAGAGAGAGAGAGAAAGAAAGAAAGAAACTCTGAGACAAATGAGAGGGAAAGACAGTTCTGAACTGAATAGAGATGGAGAGATAGAAGGGGAAGAGTGAGACAGAGGTAGAGAGGGACATGGAGAGATAGTAAAAGATATTGCAGTGAGAGAGAGAGAGAGAGAGAGAGAAAGAGAGAGATCAGTAGACAAAGAGTGTCTGGGTGAGCCAGACAGACAGAAAAAATAGGAGTAGAGGTCAGATAGAAAGAGAGAGAGAGAGAGAGAGAGAGAGAGAGAGAAAACAGAGAGTGAAAGAGAGTGAGAGAGAAGACAGGGAGAAAGGATGGAGAGAGACAGCGACAGTGGAAGAGCAAGAGAGTGAGTGAGAGAGAGAGCAACATAGACATAGACAGAGAGAGAGAGAGAGAGGTCAGGCTTATAACAGATGTCTTATCTCTGTCCAGTTCGTATCTTGTTCTTTCATCATCCCTGCACCAAAGATAGCAACATAACCACGATCCTACACACACACACATACACACAAGGTGATAAGCTCGCCACTGTGAACAGCTCCCTGTCATGCAATCCCGCGGTCACTCGAGCAGACCAAGACGGAGATGCACTTTGGACTTAATTGCATTTGATCCATCCTGCATGCTGAGTTAGTAAACAGCACCAACTCCCTGCTCATTCATTAACAGACTGTCACACACACACACACACACACACACACACACATGCTCATTCAGTCTCAGGGTGGTGTGTGTGGGTGTGCGTGCACCACGAACACTTTTACAACCACCTGTACACACACACACACACACACACACACTGCTCCTGCACACACACACACACACACACACAAACACACACACACCCACTCCACACAGCGGCACGCAATGCTGAACCTGCTCGACGGGGTAATGTTCGGTAAAATAAACTGTGCTGGAAGCCGTCCTTCAGGCATTACAACAAAGAGAGAGAGAGAGAGAGAGAGAAGACATAGAGAGAGAGAAAGAGAGAGACAGAGAGAGACAGAGAGAAGACATAGAGAGAGAGAGAGAAAGAAAGAAAGAAAGAAAGAAAGAAAGAAAGAAAGAAAAGAAAGAAAGAAAGAAAGAAAGAAAGAAAGAAAGAAAGAAAGAAAGAAAGAAAGAAAGAAGACATTGAGAGAGAGAAAGAAGACACAGAGACAGAGAGAGACAGAGAGAAGACATAGAGAGAGAGAGAGACAGAGAGAAGACATATATATATATATATATATATATATATAGAGAGAGAGAGAGAGAGAGAGACAGAGAGAAGACATAGAGAGAGAGAGAGAGAGAGAGAGAGAGATAATCAAAAGAAAGATAAATATAATGGATAATAATTAGAAGTATAAAGTGAGGTGTATAATGTGGAGATTAAGAGGCGCACCTTGACCTCCAGACAGTGTTCTCTCAGCTGCTAATGTTTCTCCCTCATTGTGTTTACATTTCCACGTTCTATCTTGACTTTTACAGCTTCCCAGTTGGTGTGCATTAGGAGCGTTACGTTTGATGATAAGCCAGTCTAAAAATATCACGCCATTAACTGACCATTGAAAATCACCTGAGCTGAAAATGAATGACGAGATCTTCACACGTCCTGGACACCAAAAAGAAAACAAAGGAAATGGTTGAAAATCCAAAACTCTTGATCAAAACATCTAAAGGACGTTGATGAGAATGATATTTCCATCCAATGGTTGCCATGTGGAGGAATGATAAGGTCAGGAACATGTTAGCCGTGACATCAGGGGTAGCAGAGTAACGTGTGGAGATACCAAAGTGCAATTCCCTGAGTGGAGATATGGATGTTTCGGTAGCTGGAGTTTACAGGGAAGTGGTTGTGAACTCTGAGCTTGTCACAGCTAGAGACATGAGGGATGAGAACCAATGGAGTTTGGAACAGGAACTAATGAAAAAAACAATAAGGCAGTAACAGATGGAAATGCACATTATTTATTTATTTATTTATGCAATGGTTTTTAGACAGATGCTATGGTAGGGCTGGTGGTTGCTAGGGTATTGCTATATGGTGGCTAGGGTACCCAAGTGTTGCTAGGGTATTGCCCCATGGTTGCTGTGCTATCCCAAGTGGTTGCTAGGGTGTTGCTAGGCAATTGCTATGGATTTCCAGGTGGTTGCAACAGTATACCAAGTGGTTGCTAGGTTTCTGGTGTTACTAGGCTGTTGCTATGGTTTTCCAGGTGGTTGCTAGGCTGTTGTTAGATGGTTGCAACAGTATATCAAGTGGTTGCTAGAGTTAGGGTGTTACTAGGCAGGCGCTATGGTTTTCAAGATGGTTGCTAGGGTGTTCCTGAGCAGTTGCTATAGTTTTCCAGGTGGTTTCTAGGCTGTTGTTAGATGGTTGCAACAGTATACCAAGTGGTTGCTAGGGTTAGGGTGTTTCTAGGGCACCTAAGTGTTTGCTAGGGTACTGGTACCTGGTTGCTATGCTATCCCAAGTGGTTGCTAGGGTGTTACTAGGCGGTTGCAAGGTTCTTCCAGGTGGTTGCTAGGCAGTTGCTATAGTTTTCCAGGTGGTTGCTAGGCTGTTCTTAGATGGTTGCTATAGTATACCAAGTGGTTGCTAGGGTGTTGCTAGGCAATGGCAATGGTATGCCAGGTGTTTACTAGAGTATTGCTATATGGTGGCTAGGGTACCCAAGTGTTGCTAGGGTATAAGGCGGTTGCTATGGTTTTCCAGGTGGTTGCTAGGCTGTTGTTAGATGGTTGCAACAGTATACCAAGTGGTTGCTAGAGTTAGGGTGTTAATTGTATATTATATTATTATATATTATATAGTGGCTAGGGTACCCAAGTGTTGCTAGGGTATTGCTACATGGTTGCTATTCTATCCCAAGTGCTTGCTAGGGTGTTACTAGGCAGTTGCTATGATTTTTCAGGTGGTTGCTAGTCTGTTGTTAGATAGATGCAATAATATATTAAGTGGTTGCTAGGGTGTTGCTAAGCAGTTGCTAGGATTTTCCAGGAGCTTTTAAATGGTTGTTCAAGACTGTGGATTCTCAGTAGAACTGAGGTCTGGGATTTAATTGGGCAATTCAAAGACAATATGGCTCTTGGTTTAGAACCAATATCTAGTGGAAAGCCTTCCAAGAAGACTGGAGGATATGATCCCAATGAAGTGAGACTAAATCTAAATCACATGGAGATGGCGCAGATGGTGCTCAGTTGTCATAAACCTTCGGCCATATCGTGTATCTCCTGTAGATTGGTACATAACCATGTACCACTGTTGACACAGGCTGTGAGCTTCAGCAGATTCAGTCTCACCAACTAACCAGACAAAGCATCAAAGAACTATTCAGATCCTGCGTCTCATTGTTCGGGTCGTGTTCACAATAACCTTTCTCCTGTATTGAATTATCTCTGTTTATGCTAATGACAGTTCAGCTGTACTGGACTGAGTGAAAAAAGCCAGGGAAAGAGAGACGGGATGCAGGAAAATGATGAGTACGGGAGCAGAATGAAATCTATTACATGTCTATTCAGAGAGGAGATAAAATCGCAAAAATAATGTTTTTAGGTAATTCAGTGTGACCTGCTCCAGAAAGAACTTTGTCATCAAGGTCCATTTTGAAGCGAAGAACATTTTACCACATCTCCGACTCGGTAAAGCTTTGACCTCAAAGCATTTTGGCTCAGAATCTTCATCACTCTGCCTCCCTGCCCACATGTAATTTCCATTCAGAACGTGTTTACACACTGATAATAACGAGCATAACGATTACAATCATCATTATACTACCACCGCCATGTTCGACCACACCATACAAAAGTTTCCAAAGTCTGAACATCTGTTCCTTTGTAACCAATTTTAACCCTTTCACGCACAAATTATTCAAAATCATACCCAGATTTTAGTTTTCTTCATTCCTTAAAACTGCACGTCATGTGTATGTCTAAATTTCACATTTTCTAAATAATACTTATATCATAAATAAATGGTTTAAATTTAAGAATGCAAAAACAAATAAATCCTGGAAGTTAAAAAAAATGTGTTCCAATGTTTTTATAAAGAAAAAATGTTAATTCTGAGGTCTAAAATATTTACAGGAATTCTAGAATAAAAATATATATTTTTTATTTTATTTTATATATATAAATATTTGTATTTATTTTAATTTTAAAATATTCATATATTTTTTTAAACTGAAGAAATATCACAGTGTAATTATAGAAAGTGTTTTAATAATATTCTAATTTTAATATTCTTTATTGTATCATAAATTCAATAAAATAATTCTGGCACAAAAATACTTGCACAAATATATATCATTTTTGATTGATTTTATTTGCTTTGGATGACATTAAAATTTTCACTTAATTTAAAAAATATTATAACTTTTTATTCTGTTTTTTTTAATTCATTATTTTTATTTTAAAAGTATTAAAAATATTCAATCCAAATTATTCAATTTGGATTTTTTTGTTCAAGGTTAGTAAAGATATGAATGGAGAATGAGAATAAAGTATCTATCTATCTATCTATCTATCTATCTATCTATCTATCTATCTATCTATCTATCTATCTATCTATCTATCTATCTATCTATCTATCTATCTATCTATCTATCTATCTATCTATCTATCTATCTATCATATGTCATTTGGAGGTAAGTGACGCCCCTAGAGCAGCTTTAGACATATAGATATGGGATGGAGAATGAGAATAAAGTATCTATCTATCTATCTATCTATCTATCTATCTATCTATCTATCTATCTATCTATCTATCTATCTATCTATCTATCTATCTATCTATCATATGTCATTTGGAGGTAAGTGACGCCCCTAGAGCAGCTTTAGACATATAGATATGGGATGAATAAAGTATCTATCTATCTATCTATCTATCTATCTATCTATCTATCTATCTATCTATCTATCTATCTATCTATCTTATGTGATTTGGAGGTATATATATATATATATATATATATATATATATATATATGTGTGGGATGAATAAAGTGTCTATCTATCTATCTATCTATCTATCTATCTATCTATCTATCTATCTATCTATCTATCTATCTATCTATCTATCTATCTATCTATCTATCTATTTGGATTTTTCAATAAGGAAAATTATGCATGCAGAGTGTGATAGTGAGATAGTGACACCACTGACCTAAATATAAATACATATAACAGTAACATATGGGAACATACAGTATCTATGAGGCAAAAGTGGGTCAGGGCGCACTAGCTGAGCAGCACAGGTGTCTGTCTGAGCTGAGTCAGGTGTGGCTGAGGAGGGTAGGGACGTTAATGTGGCAGTACAGGGCTGGATGTTCGCAGCACTAGCAGAGCGTGCAGGTAGGGACTGGGACATGTGCAGTACATCATTACATGACTCACAGTGTGTGTGTGCTACTGGCAGTGATTCATCGGAAGCTGTTCGTGTTGCACAATAAAAGAGATGTGCTCTGTACACATTTACAGCATGCCAAATTATTTCGGCGGCGTTCCAGTAATCCCATGTTACTCTTTCACAGATCATTTAAAAGCTGTGCTTTTAGGAATATAAGCGTGAAAAAAGATGACTGATTACAGACTTGGATTTCGTTTGCACATTTTCACATGTGCTGGAGCAGAAAAAAAATTAGAATAAAAAGTTAGAAGGTTTAACTAAATTTAGTGAAAATAATGTTAAATGTTAAAATGTTAATAATGTTAATCTAATGTTAAAATGTTAATCATGTTAAAAAAATCCAATCTATATATAATAAAGTGATATTTATTTATTTATTTATTTATTTATTTATTTATTTATTTATTTATTTATTTATGTGAAGAGAAATGACATGTATTAGTGCAAAAGTGTTTCCTTAAATCTTTATCCTAAATCTATATAGTCCTAAATCTATAGTCCTAAATATCTACTGTGCTTAATAAACAAATACAAATCTTTTTAGGTTGTGTGTTTGCACTGCATTAATGTGTGTACGTGTGTGTGTGTGTGTGTGTGTGTGTATTGTGTAAGTGTTGTGCGAACGTGCAGGGAAGGTGCAAACCAGTGCATCTGTGAGAAAGCATTCAGATACTGCGTGTGAACACATCTTTGTGTGTGAAAGTGTGTGTGTATGTGTGTGTGTGTGTGAGAGAGAGAGAGAGAGAGAGGGGGAGAGAGAGAGAGAGAGAGAGAGAGAAAGAAGGAGAGAGAAAGTAGTTGTTTATGTAAAGGCAGGCGCGGTGTGCGCTTGGTAATTATAGAGTAAGACAGGATGAGGATTAGTGTTGGCAACTAGCGAGGCTAAGACAGTACACACTACAGACTTCCTGCTTTTAACTCAATTCACCTCTTTACTCCTTCTCCCATTTCCCTTTGATTCTCTTCCTCTCTTTTTTCCTCTGCCAATGACAGTTTAATTCAATAGGGAACGTCCAATTTACATTCAAATGCATTCGACCCCGGTGCATTTCTATCACAATACAACACGTAGCTATTGAGTAATCATTTCTTTCTTCTCTTTCTTTCTTTTCTTTGAGGACTTCATCTATGCTAAATTATGATAAAGAGAATGTAGTAAGTACAATGCTAGTTCTCCACAATAGTTGCTATGTATTAATTTGTGAGGGGGTGATATCATGTTTTTGTAACTCCTGGCTGGCTCACCAGTTAATAGGCTATAAATGAACAGAAAGACAATGAGCAAAACAAAACAAATTATATGTTTTTATTTCTTTATTCAAGAAAACATGCCCAGTACATAAAGCTATTTTACAATACATAAAGTATCATATAACTGATTAATTCAGAATAGAAAAAAATTATGACCACTTTCTGCTTATTTGACAGCTCCTGGCTGGCTCACCAAATTAGCTGGTGCACCAATTTTAGCTAGTTGTAGCTAAATGTAGTTGTTTAGCTAGATGTATATATGGAAAAATACTTTTATATGAGTATGGGATAATGCTATATCCTGCAATGGCTATTTGTCTCACACTAATTGTCTTGTACTTCAACCTACTACATATGCATGAGTTTGGGAGAATGTGATCCCAAAATGATTGCATCCAGTCCAATTTTTAATTCCTTTAGAGTTCCCACTCTTTATCCTCCACATATCTATCTCTGAAAGAGTCAAGGTTTTTGTTTTTCACCCCCTGGCTGGCAGTTGGGGTTGTTTCTTTATTCATTAAACAGATTTTACACCTCAAAGCTCTATTTATTTGAACATATTTGCACCAACTATGCATTTCCCAATTTTAGCTGGCTTGCAATTTGATGGATTTTAATATATAAAATCTACTCTGAAGTATATTTTTTATCTAATTCAACCAAAAGAGATGTCCAATGCACGAACATCCTCCTGGCTGGCTCACCAATTTTAGCTGGCTTACAATTTGATGGATTTTAATATATAAAATCTACTCTGAAGTATATTTTTTACTCTTATTCAACCCAAAACACATGTCCAGTGCATGAACCTCTCCCTTGCTGGCTCCCTATTTTTATCTGGCTTACCAATTTCAGCTGGCTCACCATTTTGTAGAATTAACACACAGGTATACAAAAATGCTGTGAGGGTTATTGAAGGAGTACAGACAATTGGATGCCAGTTGAACCTGTAAAAGTAAGATTTATTTAGCAAGTCAGCCAAAGTTGGGGACTATAACACCGTCACGGATCTGCCATTCATCTGTCAGCTTCTGACAGCAAGGAATTAGTGCCTATAATGAACTCAGAAACTAGTGACCTAATAGTTTCTCATGGGCCCTTGATTGCTGTTGTAGATAGGCCATTATTTAGTTATAGTTACATTATTTACTGTCCAGTGTCACCCAAATGAGGATGAGGTTCCTGGTTCCTCTCAAGGTTTCTTCCTCATATCATCACAGGGAGTTTTTCCTCGCCACCATCACTGCAGGCTTGCTCATTAGGGATAAAATAGGGATAAAATAGTATAATGATTCAACTGAATAACTTTTTTTCTCCTTTCTCTGTTTCTCTACTTTTGTAAAGCTGCTTTGAGACAGTGTCCATTGTAAAAGGAGCTATACAAATTTACTGAATCGAATTGAAATACAGAAAAGATCGCAGGCACAGATGCATAAAGAATGAATCTAGATTCATATATGTAGGCCATCCTCTTTAAATATTTATGGATGCAATTCCATTCACTTTTAATGAAGCCTGTATTCACATACCATTGTAGCTGTGCTTAGAATTTGTTCAGAGTTTTTCTACTAAATCTCAAATAAAGCGTTTTATATGTGATCTATGAATAGGCTGACATTAGTGCAACCTTAGAGCTCCAGGGTCCCTATTTATGTCCTCCATGTTCTCTGGTTTCCTCCAAAAACAAAACAAAACAAAATAAAACAAAGAAAAGGTGGACGAGTGACGCATTCTAGCAGAATATCTGCTGAAAAGAGTGTTACAATTAAAGCAATTTAGCCAATTATTCTTAACCATATCGAAAAATTGTACTAATACAATTGTAATATTGCATTAGACCTTCATGAGGCATTCTAGTGCTTTAGAGCTCTGTTCTGAAATTACACAAACTTATTAGCACAGTATAACACAATCATTTATTTAGAAATGAGACATGTTAGTGGCGTTCCCTTTAAAAGAGTCGTCTGGTTAAGCACAGATCGGGAGAGATCAGGTATGTGCAGGTCAGATAAGAGCATCCTGCCTCGGCTGGCTATGTATGAACTGCGAACGTGATCGTGTGCACAGAGATCCTGACATGACATCAACGGAGAGGCAGCTGTAATGCCACTCATCTGCTTACAGGAAACGCACACACACCAGCACAACTGCAGCAGCTAACACGGGCAGGCGCATACACGCAAACACACCAAGCCTAAACTCACAGGAAGCGCTCTCCATGGCAGTAAAGTCAGAATCACTTTTATCCACGACATTCACTGTACAAAGAGCTAAATTTTTCCGAGCCCTAATGACACCAGTTTAGCTCTCTTAATTGAGTAATGAGAGTGTAATTACATGTGGAGAGCTTTAGCGGTTATATGGACTTTAATACAAATGGTGCATGGTGCGTGGATGTCTTCATTTAGCTCCTATGCGTGCATGCTGCTGTTTATTTCCCACAATGGACTGTGCAGAACACATGGATGGCATAAATGAAAGTGAAATGCCAATCCATGCCATGGTTCTATACTCTGAAGTTTTTATCTGTATATCTTTTTAAAGCAGTAGATGCTACTATAAATGGAACGAGAAAAAATAACAAATCAAGCACCATACATGCGGGCTGGTGTGTGTGTGTTTCAGGGGTTGCTGCCAAATAAGAAAGAGCTCGGCAGTTACTAATCTGATCTACTTTTGATCTAAACGCAGGCACATTGTGTGCACTGGAGCCAAGGGCGGCCATCTTGGGTGTGGCGTCATGGTGGGAGTCCCAGTCTTTTACTGCTATCTGCTCATCTGGACCCACCAGTGAGAGATCGCTCTATCTGCTATTTTTAGGGCCGGATGTGATATTGCGATATTTCCCTCAAAGTCCTGGGCCTCTGGTAGCATTGTATATGTGTGTGTGTGTGTGTGTGTGTGTGTGTGTAGGCGATGACTTTGGTTGATAGCATCACACGCACATGCCTACGTGTTCTATATCCACAGCCAGTTCCACATCAATGGCTAGGAAAGGACAAAATAAGCACCATGTTTAGCTTAGCAACAGACTTAGCTCGCATGCCATCATTCCCAAAATAGGCAAGAGGGAGGGGATGAGGAGAAGAAAAGAAAGGAAGGGAGGGAGAGATGGAAGATGCAAGACAGAGAGCACACAAATGGGTCGAGCGAGGTGAGAGAGCGCTCACAGTCCGCACGAGAGACGACGAGCGCTTGTACATTAAAGAGAGAGCGCACATGAAGGCAGGATGAAGAAAAGTGTCAATTTTTCTGACTTAATGACACAATAAATTTTCTGGATGATGTTTCTATTAGTTTTTCACATCTGGATCCTGATATTTTGGCCCATTTGGGAACATTGAACAAAATGGGCAAGCTCAAGCTTCCTGCTGTTCCCATGATGTGATGCTGCCACCACTATGCTTTACTGTGGGGATGAGCAGTTTTGGGTTTTCTAACCTTCTAATTGGTTTAATGGTTTAACTGGTGGCATGTTTGTCAGTTTTCAAGTCAAATTTTCAAGTCTCTAATGATGACATAAGCTTCTGTTTAATGATCATTTAATTAAACCACCAGATATAGATACACTATATTGCCAAAAGTATTCGCTCACCCATCCAAATAATCAGAATCAGGTGTTCCAATCACTTCCATGGCCACAGGTGTATAAAATCAAGCACCTAGGCATGCAGACTGTTTTTACAAACATTTGTGAAAGAATGGGTCGCTCTCAGGAGCTCAGTGAATTCCAGCGTGGAACTGTGATAGGATGCCACCTGTGCAACAAATCCAGTCGTGAAATTTCCTCGCTCCTAAATATTCCACAGTCAACTGTCAGCTGTATTATAAGAACGTGGAAGTGTTTGGGAACGACAGCAACTCAGCCACAAAGTGGTAGGCCACGTAAACTGACGGAGCGGGGTCAGCGGATGCTGAGGCGCATAGTGCGAAGAGGTCACCAACTTTCTGCAGAGTCAATCGCTACAGACCTCCAAACTTCATGTGGCCTTCAGATTAGCTCAAGAACAGTGCGCAGAGAGCTTCACGGAATGGGTTTCCATGGCCGAGCAGCTGCATCCAAGCCATACATCACCAAGTGCAATGCAAAGCGTCGGATGCAGTGGTGTAAAGCACGCCGCCACTGGACTCTAGAGCAGTGGAGACGCGTTCTCTGGAGTGACGAATCGCGCTTCTCCATCTGGCAATCTGATGGACGAGTCTGGGTTTGGTGGTTGCCAGGAGAACGGTACTTGTCTGACTGCATTGTGCCAAGTGTAAAGTTTGGTGGAGGGGGATTATGGTGTGGGGTTGTTTTTCAGGAGCTGGGCTTGGCCCCTTAGTTCCAATGAAAGGAACTCTGAATGCTTCAGCATACCAAGACATTTTGGACAATTCCATGCTCCCAACTTTGTGGGAACAGTTTGGAGCTGGCCCCTTCCTCTTCCAACATGACTGTGCACCAGTGCACAAAGCAAGGTCCATAAAGACATGGATGACAGAGTCTGGTGTGGATGAACTTGACTGGCCTGCACAGAGTCCTGACCTCAACCCGATAGAACACCTTTGGGATGAATTAGAGTGGAGACTGAGAGCCAGGCCTTCTCGTCCAACATCAGTGTGTGACCTCACAAATGCGCTTCTGGAAGAATGGTCAAAAATTCCCATAAACACACTCCTAAACCTTGTGGACAGCCTTCCCAGAAGAGTTGAAGCTGTTATAGCTGCAAAGGGTGGACCGACGTCATATTGAACCCTATGGATTAGGAATGGGATGTCACTTAAGTTCATATGTGAGTCAAGGCAGGTGAGCGAATACTTTTGGCAATATAGTGTATCTTTCCAAGGGCCACGCTTCAGGGTGTCTCCACAGAAAGCCTGGTTAAATGCTATAAGATGATAAGGATCAGGGTTATTCTTATTAGGAAGTGAAATAAGAGCTCAGATTTCCCTCAAACCTCCATCTGACTGTCCAAGTTTTCCTCATCGTCATCACCATCACCATAAAACGCCCATAACGCCCATCTTTAACTGGCTCTAATTTGACCTGCAGCCTCTAAGCTACATTTTTGCCATTTTCTTCATAAGTAGCCTGGGTTTAATAACCAGAATAACCTGAAGGCATGTAAAAGAGTACTGGAGAGCCAGATTGCGCCAGATTGAACCCTTTCAGACATCTGACCTTGCTGTGACCTTGTCCTTGTTTAGATCAATTCCAAAATCTAATCAATTCATCTGCATTACAATGATGCCATATAAATGCTTAAAACATTCATCCACTCATTCTTGACATAACAATGCTAACGATAATCTCGGCCAGATGGACGCCCAGTCGGACGGATGAACACACGGACAACCTCAACGCCTAGTGGGAGAGACATTAAATAAAGATACAGAAGGTACGTTCCAATTCGCACGCATACTTGTGCCCTGTTGTACGCCATTGTGTAGAATAAATAGCGTGAGTCTGAGTGTGATCAGATCTGAAAATTCCAGCGAGTGTGCTTCAAGTACCTTCATGTACTCGAAAAAAAACAAGTGTGGAATGTTGGACACTTCATGCACTCTGAAGAAGAAGGTTTTATTTTTGTCACATTACAGTACAGTGAAATACTTTCTTCACACATCCCAGCTTTGGAAGTTGGGTCCAGGGTACACGATACAGAGCCCCCTGGAGCAAAAAGGGTTAAAGTTCTTGCTCAGGGGCCCAACAGTTTGTCAGTATTGGTGCTTGAACCCTAATCCTCTAATCAGCTGAGTTACTGATCATATGGTCAATGGTTCAAGCTACCAACATTTGACTCTTGAGCAAGACCTTTAACCCCACTTGCTCCAGGGGTGTTGCACAATGTCTGACCCCAGCTTGCTAATAACTGGGATATGGGCAACCTATTTTTTTCCCCCCAGGAGCAGTGGTAGTCAAGTGATTAAGGCTCTGGGATGTTGCTCAGAAGCTTGCGGTTCAAGCCCCAGCATTTCCAAGCTGCCACTGTTGGGCCCCTGAGCAAGACCTGTAACCAGACCTGATTAAAGGTGTGAAGAAAGAATTTCACTGTCCTCTAATGTATATGTGACTGAAATAAAAGCTTCTTCAGTAGACATAGATCTTACAACATATATGGCTATTTCCCCTCTGACAAGTATAGGCTCGAAGAGTTAGTAGAGCTGAGAATTTGTATCCGCAGAATGATGTTACAAATCCACCACAATCATAATGACTGTATTTCAAAGATACATTGAAAAAAATGAACACACATAAACAGAGGGGGCAGTGTAGACCAATATGAAGACTCCATATCAAGAACATGCAGACGCGCATCATTGGGAAAGATGTTCTTGGTGAATAAGCATGCAGAAACAAATGCAGAAGAACACAAGAGCATCTCAGGTACGTCTGAGATGAGCTGTTGAGTAATACCTCTGTCCTGGATGTGATATGATCAGCTGGATTCCCCTTAATGAAGATTTCATACATTTGAAGAGAAGATGCCTAATTCAGGAGGACTTTCAGGAACTGCAACCTCCTAAACAATACCTAAAATAAAATCCTACCTATGCTGTATCTCCATCATTAAGCATTTGAAGGCTTCAGCATGGAGGAATTGGTGCTAAATCTATAATAAACTCAGATGTTGAGCTAATTTATCAGCTGCTCAGGAGCTCCTGGTTACAAAACTTCAATACTGACTGTAGAAAGGACATTATTCATAATCACACTCTCCTGTTTATAATCATTTAAATATTTTGCAGATGCCCTTATCCAGAGTGACTTACATTTTTATCTCAATTGTTATATAATTGAGCAATTGAGGGTTAAGGGCCCAAATGAGGATGAGGTTCGCTTTTGAGTCGGGTTCCTCTCACAGTTTCTTCATCTCACCATCTAAGGGAGTTTTTCCTCGCCACAGTCGCCTCAGGCTTGCTCATTAGGGATAAATAAAAATAAATTGAAATATAAGTCTAATAGCAATCTTGAACCATTTGTTCTATATTTCATATGTTCTCTAAAGCTGCTTTGGGACCATGTCCATTTTTAAAAGCACTATACAAATAAATCGAACTGAATATAAAAAAGGTCCAGAGGTAATCCATCAAGATGTAGCTAATACCAATGTAGAGCTAGCTAAGTTACCAAAGGAGGCTAGTTTATCAAACAGTAGGCCTCTGAAAAAAGGTGAAATCAACTCTTATAATATAGACCATCCACTGACATCTGTTAAATCACATTCATATTTAATATTTTAAACATTTCTAAATTTCTCTAAATATTTTCCAGTTGCATTTCTATGTCTAAAAAAATGCAAATCCTTTCCTTAATCTACTAAAGTCTTTAATTCATAAATATTCTGGATTAGTAGTGTGACTATTAATCGAGGCAAGATTAATCACTTTTAACGTTAAATATTTCAACTTTTCAGCATATTAAGTGAGTAACAAATGTTATTATTATTATTATTATTAT
This sequence comes from Hemibagrus wyckioides, assembly GCF_019097595.1. Taxonomy (NCBI): domain Eukaryota; kingdom Metazoa; phylum Chordata; class Actinopteri; order Siluriformes; family Bagridae; genus Hemibagrus; species Hemibagrus wyckioides. Next base: position 26,274,406 of record NC_080713.1, read on the forward strand.
TATTATTATTATAATTATAATTATTATTATTATAATAACTAGCATAGAACTAGCAAACACACAAAATGTTCTATTCTAAATCCTGCTAATTCAACTTCACAATTTCTCTTATATTAATAAATAATTAATATAAAAAACTAAATATAAATTATAATATAACAATAATTAATTGAAATAAAAAAACGAGAAATATTTATAATAAATTAAAAATAATACATAAAAAATAATTTCTTTTCAATCTAATTAACGGGGTTGTTTTTCCAAAGTGACCTTATTAGTCAATATCACAATATCATTAAAAACAAAGCTAAAAAGAATGAAAGGAATTTCTTCCGCACATGATCTTCGGGACATTCGGGTGATGCGACTTCCTGTTGAACATGTGACTCAGGTACATTTTTCATAAGCATTAATGGATGACTAAATGGATGATTCAAGCATAAATGGATCTGCGCATTTTTATGGCAAAAAATCATCAGAGTAATTGACGGGTTTCAGTGATAGATGTCTGTAACAGACGATAATGCGGTTTTAAATGATTTATCTGAATTTTTTACACAGAGACGATGACAGAGATTTGGATTTTATGTGACGTTTAAGACGTTTTATAGCAGTAATGTCAGTGTGCAGGGAAACCTGAGAGGCAGGGATGTTTCTGCTCTGATGCTCTACAGTATAAATCGGATATTTGTCTTTGATTCTTTAGCTGGACAAAACGCAAGCAAGTATGAAAACAAAGCCGTCCGTGTCACCAGAGTGTCCGCACAAATACGCAAATTAACCTCATAACCTGTCAACACCGATACAGATATCAGTTATAAACAGAGTATTTAACTGATATATTGATATATATTCAGCATGATCAGATGCTTCCGAAGATCAGGATGCTCAAACAGTGTGATATGGTACATTCCAGCAAAGTCGGCTTATCTGAGCGACGGTTACAGCAGTGATCACGTGTTCTCATATAGAAGAAAGATTTCATCCTGAATCATACGCTTAGTTTTGTTTATATCTCTGAGGATATCCTTATTGGGTTTAGAACCCAGGGACTGTGGAAAATTTAGGAGTTGGTTGCAAGCAGCGTGGACCTGTGACCCTAGCTCTTGGTGAAGTAATGATGATATTAAAAACCACATAACTTCAAACAAATCAGGAGGCTAAATGAATTATCTTATAGGTTAATGAGGTTTTTAGTCAGTGAGATTCGTTCAGTATACAGTCTAGGATCGTAGACCAGGGAGCACAGTGGCTTAGTGGTTGCCATGTTTGCTTCACACCTCTGGGGTTGGTGGTTCGAAGTGTGTTTGCGTGTTCTTCCTATGTAATGCTTTTTCCAAGTCTAAAGACATGCTTTGAAATTGTGTGTGTATGTATTGTGGGGATGTGGTGGCTTAGTGGTTAAGGTGCTTGAAAGGTTGTGGGTTCAAATCCCAGATCCACCAAGCTGCTACTGTTAGGTCCTTGAGCAAGGCCCTTAACCCTCAGGTGTATGTGATATGAGATAAATTGTAAGTTTCTCTGGATAAGGGTGTCTGCCAAATGTGTGTGCATGTTCTCCTTGTGCTTTGGAGGTTTCTTCTGGGTAATACGGTTTCCTCCCCAAGTCCAAAGACATGCTTCGAAGGCTGACTCTTATCTCTAAATAGTGTGTGATTGTGTGCTATTGCTCTGAGATGGATTGGTCCCCCAGGCTCCCAGCGACCATTTGTTGGATAAAAGTCACAGAAACTGTCTTTTACAGGTTTCATCAACAGGTCCAGCCCCACACAACATCCCAAAATCACACTAAAGTTCTGCAACTATCCAAACCTCTTGGTCAATGGTATAAAGAAACGTTTTCTTCAACCGTTCCATGTGGACACAAGCATTTCACTGATTTAAGTGCGGACATCATCCGCAATTCATCACCCTTTCTCTCCCAAAATTTGAAACATATCTTACAATAGAAAGGATCATAGATGCAGTGACAGTTACTTACATTTTTACAGAAATGTATTACATTTAATTCAGATTGTTTAATGGTAAAAACACCTCTTGTCTTTTGCTGAGTAGTTTTAAACTGATTGACCCGGTCATTATTGCTCCTTTCTGCTCCTCCTCCTCCTCCTCTTCTTCTTCCTCTTCCTCCTCTTCCTCATCTTTCTCCTCTATTGAAGATGTTGACAGAGTGAGTGTCATGCAGTGGAAATCCTGCCCTGTATTGACCTCTGTTAGCGCTTGTTGCCTTTCCTGATGTTGACCACTAGGTGAAATAATAACTATATGAAAGCAGAGTAGAGCCGTGAACTCTCTGCATCATGATCATGTAACATTTTTGATTGGAATTATTAGATAATTAGCATATATTTGTTAGAATTGTATTTATATGTAGCTTAAAAAGCATGGAGCTCTGAAGGAGGACCTGTTACTTAATATGACGATTAATATTTGTACATACGAACAGCACATATAAATGATTTCAGATTTCTAAAGAGGTTCAACTGCTCCCTGGAAATGCTATAACCTTGAAGGACAAACCTAAATCTAGCAATGATCTGGATAAATGGAACTGGATCAATGGAAGTTGGGATCACATGGCATCCACCGGCCAATCACAGGACATTTTCAGATACATTACAGTGCAAAAACAGCGCTCTGGAGATTGCTTTATTAAATACCACTGAAGCAACATGAAGAGAAATGTGTATGTTTTGACACTGGAAATTAACACGCATGCAAAATGGAAACTTCCTGGACAAGCACAAAGATCACGAGTGATGAAGATATCATGAGACCTGCTGTGAGAGAGATGCTTAAATTAAATATCTGGAAAACACTGTGTCTGGTGGTGGTGTGATTCAACATGAAGCAATAACAGAATGTGTCTTATTCCTTTTATTCCACAGCGATTTGAAGCAATTCCACATTTTCATTTACTAAAGAACATCATCCATGAGTGGTTTTAATGCTGTGGAACATTTCATTCCTATAATCACTCATACTATAGCAGCTATAGTAGCCTCTTCTTCAGCCTCTTCTTCTTCCTTTCTTTCTCTCCTCAACATAAATAAACTGTGCAATTTGTCCTGAGTCTTGGAAACTTAGTGACAGACTGACACTGGAGACTCCTTTCCGTGAATCGTAAATAAAACGTCTCCTTACTAAAAGCATCACTACATTAACCCCAATTTGTTAAACACGTTATAAAAAGAACTTAAAGATCTTAAAAAAATATCGGTTTATTATTAGTCCACCATAATTCTGCAAAAAAAGAAAGTTTCGGTGAATGAGTGGTTGCTATAGAAACAACAACGTACTTAATGCATTAATATAAGTAACTTCAGCTGAAAATAAATCATCTGCCTCTGACCAATCAGAACAGCTGATTTAATAGTGCTGAGGAATAATTCTAGGTTTTAAAAATTGCCCGACATTCAGATTTCTAGGTGTTTAAACGTACAATCGATGCATCAGACACTTTTTTGGTGCACGTGAGGCTGGAGGATGAGATTTGGCAAGAGGAGGCTGACCCCTCCCCTCCCCACCCCACCCCAGAATTGTTAATTTCCTGTTAAAAAAAGCTGCATGAGATGACACTAGAAATGAAGATGTGAATCTGTTCCTGAAACTAAATGCACTCAGGAGCAGCTCCCCATCATACTTAGATAACAAAGCGTATCTTACTACCAGATGACACAAGGCTGTTAATTGTTCTTATTCAATTAGTATGCACGGAATAGAGCATCATTTCCTCCTCGTGATGCCGTGCTACTAACAATCACGAAAAAGAACACTGATGTGGTCGTGTAGGACGTCCTACGCAAACAAGAACTACTGGACCCCTGCGCCTGGAGAGCTGTACTGATACAGTCCTGTGTACAAATGGGCTCTTAAACAAAACAAAACCAAAGAAGAAGCAAAGTGGAGAACAAAAAAAAAAAAAAACTGGAAAAACCTGGTGTTCAACCTCAACCGTGCCGAGCTCTCACGCTACCACAGAGCGAGCGAGAGAGAAAGAACAGTCACACGCGAGTGCTCCTGTCACAGCCAGCCGCCCTGCACTCTCACGCGAAAGAAAATGCAACTCTACTGCACACAAACAGTGTGTATTTACACACCCAGCTCCCTTACGATACACACACACCCCTAGCTTTCCGGATGCTTCAATATCAACCACCAATCGCCCTCTAATCTCATCGATAAAACTCAATCAATCCTGGTTGTTTCCAGAGTCAAGGTTTCAAGTATTGAGTTCCTTCCAGCACTGGCTTGTGGGTCAACGCTTTGGCTGATGATCAAACCGAGTCAGGTGCATTACAACCGGAAAAACCCTTAAAATTTACAGTGTACTGGCTGCCAAAATCTGAGACTGAAAATTACTCTCTACTCACGCTCTTTGCTCGCATCTACTTTTTGTTTTGCCAGAGAATGTGATTTGTGGGAAATGTTGCTTTTGGGTATTTCCTGCATTTCAAATAGCACAAATTTCTGCACACTGTAGAGTGTATCGCTCAGGCTAACATGATCGCATGAGAAATTTGTAAGGACACGAGTTAACAAGGATGACGTGATGAGGTTAGGTTTCATTTCGGGGAAATTTAATTGATGTCATTGGGAAAGGTACACAGACTAAAACTTGAGTCATGCATATTGTGTAGCCGTTTTTCATTTAACGATGTAAAAATACCTTTTTTAATGTGTTTTTAATTGCTGATGGTGGTTCAAGTGGTTAAAGGTTGTTGATGGGAGGATCAGGGTTCAAGCCCCAGCACTGGCAAGCTGCCACTAGTGGGCCCCTGAACAAGGTCCTCGACCCTCACTGCTCTGTATCATGTGCTGACCCTGTGCTCTGACCCAAACCTCCATAGTTGGGATGTGCGAAGAAAGAAATTCACTGTGCTGTAATAAATATGTGACATATTCTTGGAGCTTCTATACTGTCTTGTGTCCATCATGCGGCGTAACCTAAAGCCTTCCTCACTCCACGATAATCACTTGTATCCATTTCTACCTTAAACTCAAGTGACGTAATAATTTTTTTAAAAGAATATTTGTGCTATTTGTACCCAGTAAGTTCCTAAGAAGAACACAGAGACTTCCAGTGGCTCTGAGTAGACTCTCAGCACCGCCTTTATCACCTTAGTCAGGGTCCTGGTGCATCTGGAGCCAGTTCCAGGAATGCTGGGTGTGAGGTGGGAATACACACACACACACACACACACACACAAAGACATTCAAACATAAGGGCAACTTAGAGCAATCGATCCACCAGTGGCATGTTTTTGGTACTGGGAGGAAACCCATAAAGCTTCCTTCTGATGCTCTGGATGTAATCCTTAAATTTTTAATATGTGGGGATTTTTTTCATCCAAAAAAGAGATCTGAGAACTGACAGTTTCAGATTTTCATTCCTTCATCTGCAGAATTTTATCTGAAATATGATAATGAGAAACAAAAGGAAAAGCAAAAGAAAATGTAGTCAATTTAGTGTATTATTTGTGAAAGAAATAATTCACCTGGGGTCATGTGACAACAGCAAAACAATCAACATGTGTGACAAAGCAGAGTTATGAGTAAAAATAAGTTATTTTATATCACTTTTATATTAATAATATTTTATTTATTTATTTATTTATTTATTTATTTATTTATTTATTTATTTATTTATTTATTCACATTGCAACTCATCATGCATTTCATTTCTACATTTAACGCTGTGCAGCATTCACAAAGCGAGTTTTATTTTCTAGCAGCTATAAACGTTCGTCTCCTCCTCAGCCGACCTCATATCTCTCTCTCTCCTGTGACGAATATAATAAAAATTAAAGTCTGCGTGTTGTCTTACCAGGAAACGAATTACAAAGTACATGGCAAAGCCCTGACACTGCAGACTCCTTCCTTAAAAGTTAGCGTTAACAGGAAGAATCGTAAAATAGATTTAAATCTATTTAAAGCCTCATATCATGTGGAGCATCTGCAAGGAAGTCCATGTTAACGAGTATGATAATAATGATGATGGTGATGATGATAAGAAGAAGAAAAAGAAGAAGAGGAGGAAGAATGCATCAGAGCTGTTGCATTAAAACAAACCTGGCGATTCGTCTTGCAGCCAAAACCACTGTCAGAGCTGCTCTCATAGAAAATGAATCAACGCATTCTGACCAATCAGATTCGAGAATTTAGCAGCAGTGTGTTAAACAGAGATTTATGCGTAATGCTAGGATAACGATAAAAGATAAATATCTTGTATTACATTTTACAAATGCAAACACAGACCAACAGGAGTAGGAAATGCAATAATAATAATAATAATAATAATAATAATAATAATAATAATAATAATAATAATAATAATAATAATAATAATAATAAAATCCTGAGTCATGAGTTTCGATAAATGTGTTGTATTGTCAGGCGTTGCTGTGAGCTCTTTAAAAGAAGTGTTGACCTGCTGGATATGTCAGCAGCATGTCACTCAGGACCTGACACTCGCACAAAGGCCTTCCTGACACAATACACAGCTTTTCTGCCAGAAGAAATGAACATACATTATAACTCGGCATTGTTTGTATAAGCCAAGCAACCGACAATTACAGTATTGCCACAGTGCTTGGCTAAAGGTTGCCTTTTCACACACTTTAGGCTTAAGAAACCTGTGAACTTCATTCACACACAAGCATACAGTTACACACACACACACACACACACACACACACACAAAGACACGTGTTCTGCAATTTCAAAACAAGCTGTGCAGGAGTCTCATGAGACTGACAGTGACAGCTCATCAGGCTACAGGGGAAATGTTCTAGCACATCATATACACACACACACGCACACACACACACATAAAATGACAGCTGGAAAAGACTGTCATTCATCTCCAGCTCCTCCCTGTCACACAGCTCTCATGAACAGGAAGGAAGTACACGGATTAATACGCCACCAAATCCCACACAACAACTTGTATAAACTTTTGACTCGAAAACCGTGGGAGGTCGGTTTAAATAATCAAGAGAGTGAGATGACACTTTTATGACCTAAACGTACTTCTCCTTCTTCTACTTCTTCTTCTTCTTCTTCTTCTTCTTCTAGTAATAAATCTGCTCGAATTTTTTTGGGAAGTCCAAAACAAACAAACAAATAAATAAATAAATTAACAAAAGAAAATCTTCTTTAGCTCTCACGGAAAGATTAGTGTCAGATAATTTCTTAAGATAAGCAACGTTGATATGTCCTTCACTCACACGCAAACACAAACATGCATAAGTATGTGTGTGTGTGGGGCTTGGCATTGCGTGTGAAACCAGAGGAACGGCCCCTGGCGCTCGGCACCATGGCCCGGCGCAGAGCGGAGCTTGGCCCTTTGGCCTCCGGCCCACTGGCTGCAGATTAGAATTTTAAAAAAAGCCACAAGGTAAACACTGCTGCCACAATCGATATGACCTGCTCTCTTTGGCTCGCTGGGACTCGCTGAACTTCCTGTGTGTGTGCTGGGGTGTTTGGGGAGGTCGGGGGGGGGGGGGGTTTCCTGTTCGGGGAAAGACAGAGAGACAGAGAAAACATGGAGGGGCACGCATGGAGACTCATAACCCAGACCTTGCATAACCTCCTCTTTAGAAATGGACACAGTATGAGGAGGAGTGTTTATTGATCTTAGTCACACACACTCAGCACAAAGAGGAACTTCACTATAGGCCGTTAGCACGCTATGGGAATGTCACGGACGCCATTTCTGCCCTGCTATCAGAGGAAATGCCTACAGCGGCCCCTGATAGCACCGCGGCAAGGCAGCGCTCTATGATAACAGGGGTACAGACCTAAACTGAGACACTTACTGACTGAACAAATAAAAGCAACCTTTCCAGTTATTTCTTTCAACACAACAATTAACACACGCTCCAGCGCTCGGGAAATATAATGACCGAATGGGAAGTGGAATGGCCTGAAGGGATTTTATAATAGCAGCAGCCAGACTGGGTACTGACAGATTTATGAACACGTTTAAGGTGTTAAACAGGTAGAGAAAAACATTTGGACCCCTAAATTTGCAAAATAGGACACACACACACACACACAGAGATCAAAACACTTCTATAAAGGATAAATCAGGACTTCTCAGACTTTATGTAGACGTGTAACCCCAAGTAACTTGGGTCCATTTAATCTGTTTATATTTATTATTATTTATTGTAATATTTATAACTACATAACCCTTTAACATGGGCCCATTTAATCTATTTATATTTATTATTATTTATTATAATAGTATTTACAAATATATTTGTAATATAATATTTTATATTTATAATTATTTATAATAGATCTATTTTATTTTGTTTATTTATCAGATACATAGAGTTTTTTTTATTAAAGGAAAACCGAAAAACGACTGACTGAAAACATTGCTGCACTTAGGGATTATTCACTGCTAACAAACAAACAAACAAACAATAAATAAATAAATAAATAAATAAATAAATTATTTGCAAATTTTAAGTAAATATTTTTTAAAAAGATGCAGACGTATATGCTCACTGTCCACTTTATTAGGAACACCTGTTTACCTGATGCGGTCTTGTTTTGTTGTAGCTCATCCACTCCAAGGTTTGATGTCTTGTGTGTTCTCAGATGCTTTGAATGATAACTGTGGTTGTAAAGAGTGATTATTTGAGTGACCGTCATCTTCTAAACCCAGTCTGCTTATTATTCTCCTCTGATTCTCTCTCATCAACAGCCTGCAGACCCTCTGCTCACACTCTGCTGTTTTTCTGAAACATTCAAACCAGCCCATCTGGAACTTACAACCATGCCACCCTGTGGTTAGAATCACAGAGATCACACGTTTTCCCTGTTCAGGTGTTTGATGTGAACATTAGGTGAAGTTCTTGGCACTGTTTATGCACTGTTTATGCACTGTTTATGCACTGTGTTGCTGGCTGACTGGAATGTGCAGGTGTACAGGTGTTCCTAATAAAGTGGATGGTGAGAGTATGTTGGAATTTATTCAGGATATTTCACCTGAAGTCATTTACTCTACCTGTAATTTTAACACATATTTATGCTGCATGTGTAATCATTTTCTAGATCACTTTGGTTCAGGTCATAAGTACAGTCAGTGGAGTGAGGAAAGGTGTAAAGGTGTAAGGAATACAGGCTAGGTTTAACCCATTCACTGATGGAGTTTAATTGAGTTAAATTTAAATGAAACGTTAATAAGTAAGGAAAAATAAATCATGTAAAAACACAGACGCATGAAAATAAATGTATAATGTTTAAACCATTTTTAAATGATTCGGATCTTGAAGTCTTAGATATTATGATTCACAGATCCGAATGATTTGGAACAAGTATACCATGACTTAAGCGTCAAGGTATGCTTTTTAATGTTTTTGAAACTGCATTTTGTGTGTCTGTGTGTGTGTGTGTGTGTCTGTGTGTGTGTGTGTGTGTATGTTGTTTCTCCGCTCCATTTACAGATGAATAAATAACTAGTTTTTTTTTCTGTAAAATATAAATGTTTTATTTGATTTTTGGCTTTTTTTGGTGAAAACCCAATAAATGTACTATTAATATATATATATATATATATATATATATATATATATATATATATATATATAACAAAACTGTAGTATATACAGTATAAAAATTTGTAGCATATATTAATACATTTTTGTGATATGAAAATAAATAAAAATTTAAAGCCCTACATGAGGAACTGTTATGCCTACATGTGAAAATGTGAAACAAACTGCAGCAGTGACGTGTCTTAAAATCTGAATCATACAAATGTGAACGCAAATCTGCGTGACTTTTCAGTCTCCGCTGGCCGTCCCGATCGGTCTGGGTGCAGAATGGCGATGTTTTAAACACAGTACATACCTCTAGACCTGACAAAGCCACTTATCTGCTGACAAAAGTGCAAGCACTCGGGATCAGCGCAGGACTTAGTAGTGACAGAGATCTACAGGGTTTCACATTTCTGCCTTTCATGTCACACGCAAAAGTTAAACAAAGGGAGCACACTGGGTCGTATTGCTTCGATCGTGAGAGAGGCTGTGCGTGTGTGTGTGTGTGCGTGCGTGTGTGTGTGTCTGTGCAAGCTGAATACACAGCAATTATGTTATGTAAACACGAGACACTGGCAGCACACTGCAACTGTTTGAATATACAGATTACACGGTGAATCTGTGTGCTTTCAGCCTCCCATAAAGCATTGTGATTCTGTGGGCTTAAAGTCTCCTGGATCAACAACGTCCCCCTTCAACAAATTAATGCCATGAAACCGCATGGATGTGCGCCGCGGCCAAATCGTGATGCAACCGTGCCCTAATTCACACTGTTATTACTTGTCGTGGTATTATGATTTTGGCTTGTGGCTTTGTACATGTGAGGGCCTGAATGGCTGCACTGTGAATCTGCTAATAAACATTCTTCTGTGTTCATAAGGGCATAATAGCAATAACAATTTGCTCCCATGTTACATTTGTGGCCAGATGATAGAGCAAACAGGACTCACATTGGGAGAATGAAAGCAGTGATTGCTTTTCCTTACATTGTTCCTGGTACGGGTCACAGGGCAGCAGGGTGAGGAGGTCAGTCCGGATTTTCTAGCCCTGCTGCAGGTTATCGCTCCTCATGGGGGATCGCTAGACATTCCTAAGACAACTGTGAGAGTTAGATTTCCAGCAGGTCTGCAGTCTGCCCCAGGGTCTCCATCTGGGAGCCAACCGGGGCAAGCTTTAAGTAGGACTTCAGTCATTTTTGCAGTTGTTCTGTCCAAAAATGCTTGATTTTATTTTGCGATTTTTGTTTTTCAAAATCTGTGACACTTGCTTAGTTTTTTGTCCTTTGTGCAAATCTGCTAGAATTGGTGAAAGCACACGATTCTTCATTTATACTCCTACCAGTGAAGACACTTACAGTATGTATTGACGTTCTCTGAGAGCTGTGCTCATGTTCCATACACATGATTCGAAGAGAGCTTTGGCCGAATACGTATGTTGTGTGACGTCACACGCTGGCCCAAATCTGCAGAAAACCAGTGGTCATTTTTCTCCGAATATCACAGAGTTTGCTTGGTTTTGCATGGTTCATTTCAACTATTGCAAATTTGTGAAATCCTGTAGAGACTAATCACCAAGTCTAAGATGGACACAACAAGGGTCAAGCTCAAATTCAAATGAACACGAGACCATGAAATCCATTTCCATAACAGATTATCTTCCTGCAGAATCTTTCTGGACAGTAGATCTAGAAATATCACTGAGTTAAGAACAACAGTTATTAGTAGAAGCTCCCGGTCAAGAGCACCCTCAAGCATACACCTTTTGTTCCTTTAGTTGCGTATCTTTAACCTAGTAAGGTGCAGAGTGTACCTTTAAAGCTTTCGGAAAGGTTTTTACACAATAATATACACCATGCTTCCAGGTGAAAGATACGTGTTAAAGGTACAAAAGAAACCGCCCCAGGAAAAGTACAAATACTTCCTTTTTTCCTTGAAAGTGCACATAAGTACAGTGGCTATAACCAGTGAACTATGTAATTAAATAAATTATTTTCTATATAATTATTCGTTTACAATTGTCACTTTGCAGATACTTAGGAAACCAGAGCAATAAATAAAACAAACAAAAACAAAACAAAAACAATGGAAGACAGAGAATAACATTGCTTATGTAAATGCACTGCTTACATAATCCTAACATTCAAGCAGGAATACTTGGCCAAGAACTGAATCTAAATCTGAGCATGTAAAGGCATGTCTACCCAAACATGTAAACATTCACCCTAAATAAAACACTCTTCACATGTTTGAATGATGGGACGCAGGAACTGACCAAAACATGCAGTACTGGAAAGTGATTCGACTCTGAATCGAATCGAGTAAAGTGAGAACCGAAAAAAATTCTGGACTGCAATGATTCAATTGCAGGAACTGACTCAAATATTCCAGATTGGAAAGTGGTTTGATTCTGAATCAACTTAGTTTGAAGGAAGTGACCCAAATGTTCTGGATTCTTAAATGATTCGACTCTGAATCAACTTAATTGCAGGAATTGATCCAAACATTCCAGATTGTTAAATGATTTGACTCTGAATCAACTCAGTTGCAGGATGTGACCAGAACATTCCAGATTCTTAAGTGATTTGACTCTGAATCAAGTCAGATGCAGAAAGAGAACCAAAATATTCTGGATTATAAAGTGTTTCAATTCAATTCAATTCTGCATTGTAAAGTGATTCAGCGCTGAAATGAATCGAATGCAAGAGGTGTCCCAAACAAAGCTGATAAAAGTGTGTGTGTGTGTGTGTGTGTAGCAGTGATACAAACCAGTGACCCTTTTATGTGGTCAGACTGTCCTCCTGTCCAAATTACTGCAAATCAATACAAGGTTCTTCCTACAAGTCTTTATCCTCACAGGTGAGACTCCGCCCCCGTCCCCAGGCTCACTGAATGGTTTGATGACCCTACGCTACAGACCTCACACTCACCAGCTCTCACCCCGGTCAAACACACAGAAGAGATTTTGCACTGTGTGTGTTAGACATCACTCTACACTATGGTTAAAATGATGATAAAATAATTTAAATGAATAAAAATGGATTGAATTGAATCACATTTGCAGATAATTTGACGAATTATTTGGGATTCAGGCTGTAATAAAGATTACCTATTGGTGGAAGTTGACATCCACAATGGGTTTAAAGCCACTTAGCTAAACTATTTTGGCTGGACACTTGATAAAACTATCGTAGAAGTGATGTAAGAGGAATAAAGCACTATGGACTAAACGTGGTGTCATAGGAAAATAATCAACGTTGCCGCGGTAACAGTGGCTCTGCTTCATCTCACCATCCTGCCCATAACCCCTTAAAGTGGTTGATGTCTCAATTATTTTGTTGGTGTTTCATGTTGTCTTGACAGGTTACTGGACTCTTCAAAACCCATTTTATTGTAGAAAAAGAAACGTAAGGAAGAGTTTGCTTGGTTATTTTTTATTTTGTCTCTTGTTTTATTTTGCCATTCAATACAAAATGTGCCAAAACTTTTACATCAGAAGAGTACAAAAAGGCATAATTACTGTAAGGATTTACAATTGTTTTTTTACTTCAGAAAATAACACCAATATATAAATTCACCTCCTTCATTATTTCCAGTAAACACACACACACACACAAATAGACATAGAGTCTGTCTGTCTGTCTCTCTCTCTCACGCACACACACACACACAAAACAGTGGTCTATTATCAGTTCTCTATTGAAAGCAATATCTCTGAGGGCCTTGATAAATAAATATCAATACAAAGCTTCAGCATGGTGTACAAGCAGAAGTCGAGGCACATTGGAAACTGATCACTTCTATATACTTCTGTCAAGCTGCTTTAGGACAACGTGCATTGTTTAAAGCCCTATATAAAATGAATTGAGCTGAACTGAAATCGAACTGATCAGTAATATAGCACAGGAAGTTCTGGATCACATTTTGGGATGGAGCTTAAATATCATTTTGAAAATAACTTCAGTGTTGATCATCAGGCAGATGATGCTATGGATCATTTAAAAAAAGAGAGAGAGAGAGAAATATATACATTTTTCTTTTCTTTTTTGCATTTTTCTTTTGTTTTAATATATTTTTATCATAGCAAACAAATAAAAATAAACTGTCAGTAGTACTAAAAAGACTTAAAAATATAATGCATATTTTTCAAACTATTATAGCTTACTGTAAGAGAAAAGGCACTAAAAACTGTACTGTTAATTCTGTCCCTGCCATTAGAACAGTTTACGATTCGTAATGAAGTCAATTCCACAGAATCAGATCGATGTTTCCTAACCACTGCAGCAAGGTACCTGAGATATATACCAGGAACTAGCCAAACTCCGATGCGATGCCAACTAAAATGCTAGACATGGACACAGTGTCTTTATCGATATATTATATCAATTTCACAAGATAAACAGTCTCGTTCCTCTGGCAGCTTTGTGACTAGCATATGTAGATCTGCGTTTAAGACTGATAAGCGTCAGAAATTTTCAGCCCCTACACTGAGATGACCCTCTGGGTCTATAATGACCACAGTGTCACAAGAACATTGAGGGATTCTCATCATTAGCATCCCTGAAATTAAACAGCTGAATTTTACGGCTCGTTTCATACTCTCACACCGTGCATGAAGATTCGAACCCAGGTCTCAGCGTGGCACGCAAGAGGCAGCGCTTGTGCTTCATGGTGAGGCCGTACTCCGGGGTCATGTCTAGCATCTGGCCCGGCATGCTGCTGAACTTTAACCTTTGGATGAGGATGGCGAGGAAGAGGAAGACCTCGGAGCGAGCGATGACTTCTCCCACGCAGCGGCGCTTGCCCAAGCCGAAGATCATGACCTTCTCGGCTTCCATCTTGTTGAGCTCGCTGCCGTCGGCTCTCAGGAAGCGGTCGGGGTTGAACGAGGAAGGATCTTTCCACGTCTCCCTGTAGAGCGTTATGGAATCATGTTAGATGATTCAAGTTGCTAAGACGTGCAGCACGAACATTATTCACGCGATATTTGGTGCTAAGCTGGATATGGAGCCTTAATGTACAAATCTGACGACAAATCCCGTGAGACCGGGATGACATCATAACGAAATTCCAACCATGCCATTATCCCATAACTGTGCCATTTCTCAAAAAGAATTGCTCTGGAAAAAGTATCAAACTTACGGGTCATGGTTGACTTGCCACTGGTTAATGAAGACGCACGTGTCTTTAGGAATGAAGTATCCATTGAGGGACGTGTTTTTTGTGGTACTGCAAAAGAAAATACACATAAATAAATATAATGTCCCCAGGATATTTAGGTGTATTGTTGATTCTGATTGGTCGGGTCATTTTCTAAAACTGCAGCTGAATCGAACGGGTACAACATTTCTAGGCCATGTAAATAGATTTTTAAAAACTGTAATAATTTGGAAGGAGTCTCCAGTGTCAGTGGAACAATCGAAAGGTGTGTGTGTGTGTGTGTGTGTGTGTCTATGTGTGTGTGTAGTTCTTAAATCAGTTATAGAATTAGTGCTTGCTTATTCTTATGGAGTGTGGTATAATACCACTTCAGGACACGCAGTTATTGGAAACTAATCAACTTCACTTCAGCTGTTGACTGATTTACTTCTTATGTAATAATTAGTGCTTGAGCATAATCAAGCTTATATGACAGGATGTTGCGTGTACATCTGAGTAGCCTACCAGTGCGGGATGGTGAAAGGAAGGAAGGAGGAATGACGGAAGATCTCCATGATGAAAGCGTCGAGGTAAATCAGGTTGGTTTTGTCCGCCAGGCCCGGCGTACGGTCCGTTCCAACCTTCTCCTCTGTTGGAAAGAAAAAATAGAAGAAAAAGAAGGGCACAGCTTAATGGCTTGAGAGCGTCTCATTTGGTGACTCATGGGATGATTCATTGACTCATTACATTCATTCACTCGCAGAACTGGAGTGTCTATTTTAAATTAGAGGATTATTCACAGAATAGACCGAGGTGATCCTTTTTGTGCTGTCAGTCAGACAAATATTAACTTGACTTACTCAGCTCTTCATGCAGTCTCTCTTGAATCTCAGGATAAGCCACTAGGTACACAACAGACCAGGACAAAGCTGTGCTGATTGTGTCGAAACCTGTAAAGATATGCTGATGAGTGTGGGGCCATGCACGAAAACCCCAGAGCTTCAGAGATATTTCTGCACCTAGATTTAATCCTATGTATATATTATACATAGAATCCACGTCTATATGATCGTCCTCGATAACTCACCGGCTCCGAAGAGATCATTCACGATTGCCACTATCTTCTCGTCGGACACCTGCAGATTTGAGTTCTCGTCCAGTTTCCTGTCCTCACAGTGATCGATGAGCGAGTCTGTGATATCACGGATGTTGTCCTGAAAGAGACACATGACAACATGAACATCCTGGAGTTTTGACAGAATCTCCAGATACACAAGCTCATAAAGTGCACCAACCTTATTGTACGTGTCATAATGCTCTTTGACGAGTTTCTGCATGAAGACGTTAAAGCGCTTGTTGATGGCTAGGAACTTCTTCATGCTGGTGCTGGGCAGGAGGCGCAGGAAGGGAATGAAGTCAGCCGGGTTTCCGCTGCCCACTACTTGATTGAACTCGTCACTCATGTTCACCAGGTTCAGTAGCTCCTTGTCGTCATGGCTGTAGCGCCGGCCAAAGCACATGCCACAGATCACGTTGGCTACGGACACCACGATGTGACGAAAAGGGTCGAATCCACCGCTGGCCTTCATGACGCTGCACAGCCTGTCGATCAGGTACAGACCCTCTTTGCTGATGTGTTCCTCCAGGGCGCAGGAGTACTCAGAGCTCTGACCTCCGAGGTTTGCAAACGAGCGCAGGGCATTTTGGGCGAGCTTGCGACGTGCGCGCCATACACCTGCCTTATCCGTGCTGAAAGCCAGGCTCTTCCCCTCACTGATGAAGCGGAAGCTGTAGAGGTCAGGACGTCCGGCGAAATCTTCACCCTGCTTGATCAGGGCCTGACGTACCACCTCGGTACCACCCAACACTGCCACCGGACGCATGCCGATCTGGACCTGGAAAACTGGGCCATATTGCTTACTCATGGCTGTCAGACTCAGGTGTGGGTTGCGTCCTAATTCCAGCACATTTCCAATAAGGGGGAGAGGTTTGGGGCCTGGAAGTGGTTGAAGACCTTCAGGGATTTTGGTGCGAGTGACCCACAGCACGAGATACACTGTGCAGATTGTTATAATTGCAACGAGACTCTCTGACACAGAGATCGGGCCAAAAAACGGGATGTCTGCCAGTGCCATTTCTTATTTGCCTCAGGGAGATATACACCTTAGAAATAAAACTCTGAGAGAGAGAGAGAGAGAGAGAGAGAGAGAGAGAGATTGCATGCGTGTGAGAAATTAGGATTGCAATATAAATAGATACAAAATCCTTCAAACGCATTCTGTGCTTAAATGCATATTCAAAGTAATTGCATTATTGCACCAGGTATTATTCGGTTCCTGCACAACACTTAATCAGTGACCAGATTTATTTAAAAAAAATAAAATAATAAAAAACACACAGCAGCGCGCGGCACTCATCAATCATATCGCAGCTTCTCGTGCCTGACCGGCGGAGACAGAGAGCGCGCGCACCTGGAGACGTGCCACGTATAGTAAACGGGACCATTTTTTTTTTTTTTTGTATTATACAAGATTATAAAATATTTTATTTTATTACAGGATTAATAAATCACGCATGCAAGAATAAAAAAAGAAAAAAAATCCTCACTGCAGAAATGTTTAGTCTTTAAAAAAGAAAGAAAAAAAGAAGAAGACTTACCTTCCAAACACAGGTCAGGGCGCAGTGTCCAGCTCTTTCACGTGCGTCTTTCCTCAGATCGGTTTTGCTTCTCTGAAGCGCTATAAATTTTACGCGATGAATAGAAGTTTTTATAGAGGGGCTCTTGAGCTGATTGGCCGCCTGCCTGGTGACGTCACAGCGGCGGAGCGTTTGAGGTGCGAGAGTAGCAATTAGATGTGAATGGAGATTACAGGAGAGCACAAGCGCGAGGAGGGAAAAAAAGAAAGAAAGAAAGAAAGAAAGAAAGAAACGGGTGGTGGTGGCGGTGGGGAATAGCCTTTATAATAATTTCACCTCCTTTTATTACACGGATAATCGAATTACGTTTGTAGGCTGCGTTAAAAAGAATATACATTTTGATAGTCAAGGATAAATAAAAAAAAACCGTACACTTAAATCAATCAAGATTCATTGAATGAATAAACTGTGAGAATTCGAAGAGCTTTGATGAACTTGTGCTTATAAATATAAATGTCAGTGCGTTTTTATTGCGTCTGTGCCAAAAGGAATTTATCTGAAATTTTAACTGGAGTGTTTAAAAACTGTGAGAGTGAATATTAATTGAACTCTGCATGGGAGCGCGTTTTTTGCGCCTGCTTATTTCAGTAGTGCAGGCTCTACTCACCCCCCACCCCCCCACCCCCACCCCGCTCTCCAGTGCACCACCGCCTTCGCGTGACAGCGGACGAGCAGATTGTGTATTAGCTGTCCCGCAGAGCCGCCGCCCCCCACCGCATTCTCACGCAAACCCCTGCATGGACCCCCACCTACAGGAGAGCGTGAGAGGGCGGGACAACGCATTTCAAAGCATATATAGCCGATTCCACACAAGTCACCCACTCAGTGGAGCAAAAATAAATTACCTTCTATATATATGCATGTTGCGTTTGCATGACATAACTATTACAAGATAATGATTCATCTTAAGACAATTCATTTAGTAGAATATATATATATATACACCACTGACATGTTAACATAATAGAACCTGTTAAGGGCTGGATTATATTTTAGGCTACATTTCTGTCCAGTGTAAAGATCTGAGTGGCTTTTACTGAGTAAGGGCTATATTGTGATTTGGTCAGAAGAACTAGCACAAATTGCTGAAAAAGTACAAGCTGACTCTGATAAAGAGGCGTCAGAACATACAATGCATTACAGCTTGCTGCATATGAGACTGCAGAGCTGCAGACCGGTCAGAGTGCCCATGACTTCTGTCCAGCAGAGATAGCATTTGAGCATTCAGGCATTAGGATGAAGGTCTGATGAATCACATTTTATTTTACATCATGTGGATGGCCATGTGCAAGAGATGGCACCAGGATGTACTATGGGAAGCAGGCAAGCCGGTAGAGGCAGTGCAATGATCTGGGAAATGTTCTTCTGAGAAACATTGGGTCCTGGAATTCATGTGGATGCTACTTTTACATGTACCACATGTACCTAAACATTGTAGTTTATGGCAGCAGTATTCCCTAATGACATTGGCCTCTTTTTCAGCAGGATAATATTCCCTGACACACTGCAAAAATAGCCCAGGAATGGTTTAAGGACCATGATAGTTGACTTGGTCTCTGAATTTCCTAGATCCATGTGGAGCTCATGCCTCAACGAGTCAGAGCTGTTTTAGTGGCACGATATTGGGCAGGTGGTTTTAATGTTATGGCTGATCAGCGTATATGTGAGTGGTGATAAAAAATAGGGAAAATTGTTGCACTAACCTACACACATATGTTTTTCTCCATATGGAGATGACTTCAAAAGCACGGAAGCTTTGTGATCTTTGTGGGATTTGGGAATTATTAGCCCATTTTAGACACTTTGATCAGAGATTTAAAAAACCCTCTAGGCTATATGCTCCCTTAAATTAGTCTGCAAGTTGTAATATGTAAGCTATAATCAGTGTGTCTGAAAGCATGTAGCTGGTTTAAAATATTTAGCAGAAATAATGATGATGGTTTTTTATTATTATTATTATTATTATTATTATTATTATTATTATTATTATTATTTCAGAGTCCAATGGCCACTGTATAGAAAAAATAAAATATTATTATTTTATATATAGTATAAAATATATTATTATTATTATTATCATTGTTGTTGTTGTTGCTGATAATAATAATAATAATAATAATAATAATAATAATACAAAATAGTAATAATAAATTTTTTTTTATATATTTGTCTAAAAAATGTAAAATGACAGCTCACCAATATGAAAAAAACTAAATAATTAAATTTAAATTAATTGAATTAAATTTCAATTCGGCACATTTTAATTCAGCAAATAATTCAGTAATTATTTACTGGGTCACTAAATATTAAACGGTGTATTGAACTGCTGCAAAAGTTACCCAAAGTTAAAAGTTAATCTTTTTTTTTTGTTGTTGTTTTCTCTGATAAAAATAATAATGGCACGCTCGACAGCCTGTGAGAGGTCCAGTAAGACAGCCTCTTTCCGCAGCGCGCTGAGTATTGGCGTTACAAATCCTCGGAAATGTATTACACAAGCAGTAATTACCCGAGAGCCCTTGCGCAACACGATAGCACATTAAGGCGTATAGTAAAGCGCGTACAGTGATCTGGATTTCCGCCCTCAGCGCTGCAGCAGGAGGTGATGAGTGAGCTGCTGAACTTACTTAACCCCACGCCCTGTCTCCTCCCCCCTCCCTTCTAGCCACGCCCCCTTCCGTGACCGGTCAGGGCAACTCCTCCATCTCTACTCTACCCCTCTACAACCCCCCCCCTTCTCCCCATCTACCCCTCCCTCTCCTCCTCCTCCTCCTCCCTCCCCCTCCTCAAAACATCCTGCGTGAACACCGGGTTCACGCGCTCTCACGCAACCTGGCCAATGTTTAACTAGTGCAAAGATCTACAGGTGCACACACACGCAAAGGCATCTGAAAGGAAGAGAGAGAGAGGTTTGGCAGTATTGCACTTACTTCACTCAGCCATGCAAATAAATCTAGACTGAATAAACTTGATACAGTGCTGAAATAAATTCTAACATGTCACCTGTTGTGTGTTGAACTTTCTCCTTTCCTAAGATTTGGATGTAAATGCATTACAGTGCTTTACAACAACAACAACAATAATAATAACAAAAAAACTTTTATTTATAAGTGTCTTTCATGAGACCATTATTGTTATTATTATTATTATTATTATTATTATTATTATTATTATTATTATTATTATTATTATTATAGGGTACAAAAACCATGTACAATTAAACCAGAGGTCATAAAACCAAAGTGATATTTTATTTTTTGTTGTAATAATTTTTTATTTTATTTTATTTTATTTTATTCAATGCAAGTGTCCCAGCGCTTGACATGATTCAGGATTCAGGAGAAAATTCTGTTCAATTTGCACATTTTTTCCAGGTTATTTTTGTCTCACCCTTTCAGCATTTAATGTAAACCTAAGTAAAGCGAAAAGAACAAAACAATCACAAATACAAGCTTCACTAAGTACCACAGGTATAAAGTTGGTGTAAATACATTAAATTATATTATGTATTATATAATATTCTGGAATTATTACCATCTTACATAAAAATCCATAAAAATGTGTCTCAGGGTTTGAATACACATGACCATTGTGTAGTTAAAGACAAGGTTTCTACAAAATCTTCATCTTCAGTGTTTCCTTTATCATGATCAGGGTCAGTGTAACAATAGAGCTTATCCATGCATACACATTCACACACTTATACACACTTATGCGCAATTTAACCGTGCGAATCCTCCTCCAGTGTGTTAGGGAGGTCTCGGAAACCAGATAACACTCGCTTGTTTTTGTGTGATGCTCATAAGAAAGGCAACATTTCCAAACTTGTGGTGTTTAACGGTCGAAGGTTTTTCCCAAAGTAATGGATAACAAAGGGATTTTCCATGTGTACCACGTCATATCGATACCCCAAGGAAAAAAGATATGGGTATAGAGTTTCTGGGATTTTTGGGGAGTTATTTATTAAACAATACACCTTAGGGGTGTCAATAATTTTGAACACATGCGTTTTATGAGAAAAATGTTGAGTAGAAGGTCTGATGGGAAAATAGATTTAGTATAAATTGATTTGATCATAATGATTATGTGAAACAAGCATTCTAGTTGCATGATAATAGTAATATTATTATTATTATTATTATTATTATTATTATTAGTAGTAGTAGTAGTAGTAGTATTAATAGTAATAATAATAATAATAATAATAATAATAATAAAAATTAATAAAAAATAATAACAATAACAATAATAATAATAATAGAGGATTTGTGGGTGGAGCTTGTCTTCTGCAGGTGTTTACAGGCTGAAACTGATCCATCATTTGAGTCAAATCGTCTATGTTTTCGTGTCGTATAACACTTTTGTGAGTCAGAGAAACAGAAATCCATTTGTTCTCCACTCCACGGGCACGGATTTGCGCGGGAGACAGAACTTTAATAAAATTTGGGTCCTGTGTTTGTATCAGTACATATAAAATAACCTAGAAGTGTAAACTAGAAAAAAAAATAAACTAGAAATGCATCATGACTGAATTTCTTTCTAATGCACAATTTCACCTTTTCTTGGCTTGTCTTCTTGTCTTCGACTGATTTGGTGGAAGTCTTCTGAAGAAAGTAGCTGGACTTTTGGTACCAACAGGACCTGAAGGTACTTGGACACAGACCTAGTCCGCTGTTTGACGCACTTGGGTTGCGCTAACCATTTGACACATTGCTTAACACTGAATAAACAAACCCAGACGTTTTCAGGACACTGTGTATATTTGGAGCCGTGGAGCAAATATCCAAGGGAAAGGATCAGATCTTAGCCTTTAGATAAGGTACAATACACTTGCTGTGACGGGAAAATATATTAAAAATGAGCCGAGATTTCATTTTCTTGTAGCACAGCAATGTTGAGCAACTCATGAGTGATACGTCCTACTTTTATTTTTATCCGTTTATAGTTACTTTTAATGCTTTTCAACCATCCAGAATACTTATCATGTACATTCTAACAGCTACAAACTCCTTCCCCAAATCTCCTTACAGAAGATCTCACCATATGAACAATTCCACATGTTTATGTGGTAAATCCATCATCGGATACAGGAAGAGAAGAGAGGTTTATTGAAAAACGAACGGTCTCCA
The DNA here is from genome assembly GCF_019097595.1 of Hemibagrus wyckioides. Taxonomy (NCBI): domain Eukaryota; kingdom Metazoa; phylum Chordata; class Actinopteri; order Siluriformes; family Bagridae; genus Hemibagrus; species Hemibagrus wyckioides. The sequence continues at coordinate 26,296,918 of NC_080713.1, forward strand.
GGGTCAGTGCTTTGTAACGTCCAGAAGGTTGTAGAAAGTTAATCTTCTGGAGTGCTGCTGTGTAAGAAACACCTGATGGGATTAAGGGCATTTGTGCAAGACTGAAAGTAAAAATGACCTCATCATTGATGACATGTGGTTTTGCGTGGTGAAGTGATGACAGGCCGGAAAATAAAAATAAAAACACTTCTTGTTTCTGAATGCGTAAAGGAAATCACCCTGAAACACTCACGACATCGTTGGAAACGATTGAAACACGCTCAAAACACACCTCAGACCTTTCTCAGTCAAGTCGATATCTCAAGGCGATCGGGTTAACTGTTTATATAAGTCAAAACAAATCATCAGTTAAAAAAGTCAAATCATGTTACAACGCTGACATGAAATTATTAATGCTAAGTCATTTAAGGGCATCAAACTGAGGTGGGTGGAGGAGGAGGAGGAGGGGGGAGAGAAGGTTTGTGGTTTCTGGTGTAAAATCTGGCTGGGTTTTTCCGTTCAACTGGAGGATGAGTGTGTTATCAGGCTGCGAGAGGAGCTGAACGCTCTCCAGAGGCTTTGCACGCGATCGCAGCACGTTGCTTCATAAACACGGCTCTTGCCAAGAGAAGACATGACTTTACAAATCAATGCAAATCATTTTTACAACCTCAGATTCAGTCTCTGTTACCATTCATCAAATGTAGACAAGCAGATAGTTTACGGAGCGACTTAAATGTTATTTCGTTTTATTACAGTTTATTTGACATGCAGATCTACGGCTAAGTAAATATTTGGAGGATGATTAAAAAAATAAAACCCCAGCATTTTTATGTCAAGCGAATGTTATGCCAGGTTTTCTTTTCCTGGAATCTCAAAACATAGACACTTATAAAGTTTTGAAATTGACATTTAAAGTAGTACATTATACTGACTACAAGCTTAAATACAAGCCTAAATCTCAAACCCTTAACATTTCATGTCATGTTCAATTCCAGGTTCTTTTAAAGGTTCTGTCTAGAACCTGATAATCACATGTTTATTTCTCTGGACTGCTTTTATAGCATTTTAGGAGACTAAGATGATTTCACTGTTGAAGGAACCCATAAAGAACAATGATATTTATAAAATAACACTAATGTGTAATGTTTCCTACAAGTAGAGTCGCTGGACGTTGGGCTACTATTTGCAGAGGTTTAAAAACAAACAATCAATAAATCAACCAAACTAACAAACAAATAAATAAAGCTTTGTATTCAGATGGACGATTTTCTCTTTTTTAAGAAAAATTTAAATCATATGATTTTATTTTCCGCGAAGCCTTGTCAGTAAAAAAAGTGCGGATTATTGTTTATTTTTTTAATAATTAAGAAAAAATTAAATATAAATGAATTATTAGATAACATACGCAAAAAACCTTCACAGTAAAAAATATATAAAATCATTGGATGACTATATTGTTGAGAAATAAAGAAGTAATACCAACGACAAAATAATAAAATAAAAAAATCATTGGACTATTTAGGCTTTGGCTATTAAAATAAAATAAATAAATGAATGAATAAATAAATAAAAAGAATAAAATAAAAAAAAATAAATATAATATAATATAATATAATATAATATAATATAATATAATATAATATAATATAATATAATATAATATAATATAATATAATATAATACCAATGATAAAAATAAATCATTTAGGCTTTGAAAAAAAATAAAATAAATATATTATTTAAAAAAAAAAAAAAATATATATATATATATATACATGTATTCATTGACAATTGAGCATGTCCCAATTTAAGCCCAGTGAGCTATCAGCAGCGAGAGTTTTTGTTTCCATACAGTGAATATGTGGTGTATCTCAGTGTGCCAGTGGCAGACAGTCGACACTATCATGTACAAATTCCACCCTCATGTTCTTGTCGCTTCCCTTGACTGACCCACCGCTCAGATTATCACTCAGCCAAAACGCTCTCTCTCCTCTAATCAGAGACCTCAGCGCTGTCCTGCAGACCTGTGCAAGTCTTTCAGTTACTGGTGTTTCTCTCTCTCTCTCTCTCTCTCTCTGTTTTGATAAGGCTGCTATGGTGAACTCGGTCAGATAACCCGAACTCACACACCAGTTTACTCAAGAAGCCCACTGAGAGTTATGTAAGTGCTCTGAGCAAGGAACACACTTTGCAGAGAAGTTACGAGAAAAGGAGAGAGTTTGTTCACATGGAAAGATGAAAAATGAAACTTAACAACAACAACAACAACAGCAATGCTGATGAAATAATACTAACCTCAACATTTATCTCACTGCCTTTGTTTCTGTTTCAGTGGATTTGGTTTTGACTTAACAGCACGCACATGCACACACACACACACACACACACACACACACACGCACACACACACACACACACACACACGCAATTGTCATTCTATACTTGTGAGAACCTTTCATTAATATAATTACTAATGTAGGCTAATTAATGCTGTGACACCTCAAATCTAAACCAACCTTAGCACGAAGCTAAGAAGGAAACATTTGGCCTCTTTTAGCTTTGGGAAATGAAAGGGTTTTTTTGCACAGACAAACAAACAAACAAACAAACAAACAAACAGACAGACAGACAGACAGACAGACAGACAGACAGACAGACAAACAAACAAAAAAACAAACAAAGAAACAGACAGACAAAAATTCCCATGAGATATGTGAGGACATTTTGTTCTACTGAATGCATATGTGAGGACACCCTCATAACATCTCTCTCTCTCTCTCTCTCTCTCTCTCTCTCTCTCTCTCTCTCTCTCTCACTCACAACACCCCCCCCCACACACACACACCCACACACACAAACACACAAACACACAATCTCTACAACATTCACAGAGGAATTACAAGCTTGCATGGACCCAGAGCCATACGTAATCTGCTTAATGCCTCCTTAATGTGCTTGAATGTTTTTTTAGAGTACTAAAGTCATGTACCTTGAGCAATTTTGGAAGGTTTAGTGCATTCACTTGTCCATGTAAACCCTTCCGTAAGATCATTTACCTCTTGAGCAACACGGAAAAGTAGCTTTATTTGTTTTAGAGAGTGTATGAACGGCAATGAAATGTTGAAAAAATAAAAGTCGGACAGCCGGTTCTGTGGGATGAAAACCCCATTTCTAACAAACTCCATATGATTTATGCTTTTCAGAAAGATCTTAGGGTCATGTTAGGCTACTGAAGTTATAATTTATGATTTTGCCAGTTAACACCAAGTACAAATCTACTCGTCTTTCAGGACTCGGCTTGCTTTACATCCTGCATGGCCCATCATGTTCCGGGTTTGTCATCCTAGCCTTTACTTATTTGTACCTGTTTTTTTTTTTTTATTGACACCAGGGGAAATTTGCTGCATCATAACCTGAGAGCCTGAGGGCTTGTGTTTTTTAAAAGTGCTCACATGCAACACCAGCAGGAGCTGAGTGAAGGTGCTGTCGTGCCAAAGGTGGCACGAAAATTCCTCCTGGGTTTAACGGAGCGTAAATCACAGCAGCCTTTCAACTCTCTGTAAATAACCCGAGTGCAGAGCTGTCCGCCCCTGTCCTGTCCCGTGGACGATTCAATAATGAATCGAATCACAGACCGACTCGTCGAAGTGAATCGGTTAGCACACGATAAACCTGCCGATTAACCGATGTCATGGACAGTCAGATGTAGCTCTGTGCCTCATTCACAACTCATTAGATATAATTCCTGTATTGTGCAAGATGGTTGCATGTTTGTGGTAAAACTTTCCACTCCTACTGAAATGTTTGTGGCTAATTACAGACTTTTTCCTCACACGCAGAGAGCCATAATCAGGATCTACATGACAGAGAAGTGTCAACGAAAGTATATCGCAATCCCCTTAAACAACTAAACCAGCCCAAGTTTCCTGCTGATTTCTTTATCCTTTTTTTGAAGTTTGCGTCTACACTGAAACTGAATTTTTTCGGACAGTATAAACTAACGAATGATGTTCTGGCTGTGAGTCTGATATAAAATGAATCAGGACTCTGCTGGCTTTCAGTGTGAGACGTGTGTTTTGCCCTCCTTTGGATAACCTTACACAGAATTTTACAGGTTGAAGATAAACACCTTCACATTTTAGATGCTTGCACTTGGGGCCTCTCCTTTTTGGGGATTGTTTTGGAACTTTTCTATGAATATATCACTCCTAGTAGTCTAGGGGAAAACAAAAATACTTATGAAACACTACATATTCTTAAAATCCTGAGTGTATACATTCATATGAGCTTCATATTAACCTCCACTGTGGAGTGAGACATGACAAAGACGTTCAATACTCAACAAGAACACAACAAAACAGGAACAAACTCCATTATTTGGCCACAAAGAGTGAATACGAATCTTTTCAACAAGATCCAAATATCAGATTTGTTAAACAGTCTATGATCAAAATACCAACAATCACAGACGACAATGGACTCACGCCAGTCGAATAATAAACATCACTAAAGCAGAGCGAGGGTCAAACACGATACAGACAACAGTGATTAATACGGATCATGAATCATGATTCATCATGACCCAGAAGTCTCAGCGGTTACTCTAAAATGCTAGAGAGTGTGACCGCTGCTGATGAGGAGGACAAACATCCGGCGTCATTATCACACTGTTTACACCGATGATTGCCAAAAATTTGCCTGTTCGGAGACAATTTTATGGTTGATATGAACGTTATGACTCATTGAAGTGAATCGATTCATTTGAATCGATTCAACTGAATCAAATGTACAGTCTACAGTATATTATTATTATAATATTAACAGCTTAGATAGAGTATTAGCTGATCTTTGTATTGTATTGTATATACAGTATAGGAAACACACCCACACACACACACACACACACACACACAACAATGTAAATGGAATGTTAATAACACATCAAAATTCATTCTAAGGAGATATTCAGTATCACTTTAGGAACTTCGTCCTCGTGTGTCTCGGTTCTTCTTCCCTGTTTTTGGTTTTCTTTTATTTTTTTTGGAGCTTCTGGCTCAAGCAGCATCACAGCAAACGTCCTAACTACTAAACTAACTACACTGCATTTGTCATTACTTCACGACTTGATCAGGTGTGAAAACATCCAGAAAAATCCATCATAAATCCAGGATGTGTAACAAAAAAAAGGACCTTAAAACAGAAAGTACCCCTGCTGGGATAAATGGGAGGGTTGACGGAGCGTTGGTCCAAACACCTGCTGCCTGGGAAAGATGAAAACCTAGTTCTGCTTTCAACAAGGATCAAACACAGCATTTCATGTACAGGATCAAACTGTCTCCTATCTGATGTTCGGTTTCCTTCATGTCTGTCTGCACTGAGTGATTACCAGAGCATCAAACATGGCGGTGTTTACACGTGTTACAGTGACAATGTTTGTGTATATTAGTGTATATTGTTTATATATTGTATATTGTTTGTTTATTAATCTCAGATAGACTTTTATTTAAATGAGAGCTGTGAAAACTGGGAAGTGAAATAATAATAATAATAATAATAATAATAATAATAATAATAATAATAATAATAATTATTATTATTATTATTATTATTATTATTATTATTATTATTATTAAAAATAAAAATAAAAATATAAACAAACTTTAAAGTGAGCCTTTTGAGTAGTTTTTGAGTTCATATGTCTGTGATCAACAACAACAAAACTACAACAACAACAATAATAATAATAATAATAATAATAATAATAATAATAATAATAATAATAATAATTATTATTATTATTATTAATTGATAATGTTAATTAAAAACATTAATAATAATAATAATAATAATAATAATAATAACAATAATAATAATAATAATAATAATAATAATAATAATAATAATAATAATAATTATTATTATTATTATTATTATTATTATTGTTGTTGTTGTTGTTATAAATAAAAATATAAACAAATTTAAAGTGAGCCTTTTGAGTAGTTTTTGAGTTCATATGTCTGTGTTCAGGACTCTGTGAGCTTCGGTCTCACTAAAAAGTATGATCTGTCTTCTTTTGTGTTATTCATTTTAAAGACATCTAAAAATACAGTACACATATGACTCAAATGATCCATCTCCTGTATTTGCACTTCAGGCGTTTGCTCTGTTTGGGCTCTTATGCAACATCCATCCATTTTCTGGAGCGCTTATCCCACACAGGGTCTCAGGGACCTGGAGTCTATTCCAGGAAACTCAGGGCACAAGACTGGGGACATGCAGGATCTCAGGGCACAATCACACACACACACCATGTGTCACAATCACACACTATAGACAACTTAGAGATGCCAGAGAACCTGGAGGAAACCCCTGAAGCATGGGGAGAATATGCTAACTCCACACACACACATATACACACACATATACACACACACACACACACAGAGGATGGAGGACAGAGGCTGGAATCAAACCCCCAACCCCAGTGGTGCGACATAAACATACTAACCACTAAGCCACCATAGCCACCTTCTCATGCAACATGCAACATCATTTCACCAAAGAAATGAACCACAGCAGCAAACGATAACAAAGTGGCTGCAAACTACACACTAAACAGATCTGTTACACTTATGTTGCTACATTACTACATAACCTTATAATAAAAGAACCTTTTCTACCTGTCACTGTGTGTACATCACACTGACATAGATAGATAGATAGATAGATAGATAGATAGATAGATAGATAGATAGATAGATAGATAGATAGATAGATAGATAGATAGATAGATAGATAGATAGATAGATAGATAGAACAATAAGCATAAAAAAATGCACATGAACATATTGAGCAATGCTTCAGGAAAAAACCTGAATCCATGACTTCCTCTGAAACTGCTAACATACAGTAAGTTTACATTCGTGCATGTGTACATTGCAGGGTTACATAATCTTTTGTTGAACTGCATACACACACACACACACACACACACACACTTCTGTCGTGCATACAAAGGATTTCACAAGCAGCTAATGGCATCCAGGATCCAGGTACACACTCATAAACTTGGCACTGCTGACAGGCCATCAGTGATAAGGGGTTATTAATGAAGAAACCTAAATGCTGCACATTGACAGAGATTCTGATCTTGTTTAATGATTATCGGTGAAGGGATTCACTTCCTAGTAGTGTCGTGTTTATGTCCTGTTTAAATAACACCGTAGTGTGCCGTAGTTAGAGAACACCGATGGGTCACACAGGAGCTGGATGAACCCTCAGGTGGGAATACGCCCTGGATGTACACACACACACACACACACACACATTTACATCTAGAGGCAGTTTAGCATCCAGCCAATCCAGCTGTCATGTTTTCAGGAGATGGAAGGAAACCGGAGAACCCGGTAGAACATGTGAAACTCCACACAGACAGTAACCCAAGATCGGTCCAAATAACACCTGTGTTCAGTCAGGAAGATGTCAGTCACCAGGATTTACTGCTACAACATGTTGGACATGACCCAAAAGACTGAAAATCAGGAGATGTATCATCTGAAAATATCAAATTAATTCATGACATCTAAGAAACTTCCATCCAAATGTTTTCAATGGATCCTAAAACGTACCTTTGTTTTTTGTTTAGGGATTTATTTTCTACATTCTAGAACAATACTGGAGATTTCAAAACTATGAAATAACACACATGGACTTAAGTAATCCATATGTAATGACAACAAAAAACAGTCAGTTGTTATTTTAAGACACGAAGGTCAGGTGTTCTGGAATAGTTCTTGCAAGAACAGTATTGTCAAGTGCATTTGCAAAACCCATCAAGCACCATGATGAAACTGGCTCACATGAAGACCATCCCAGGAAAGCAAGACCAAAACTTACCTCTGCTGCAGAGGAGAAGTTCATTTAGAGTTACCAGCCTCAGAAATCACCAATTAACAGCACCTCAGATTAGAGCCGTTATGAAGGCTTTACAGAGCATCAGTAGCAGACATATCTCAATATCAACTGTTCAAAGGACATTATTGTGGATTTCGGCCGCCTTCAGCATTGTTTTACAATGTAGAAAGAAATAAACATCAGGAAAGACCATGGAATTAGAAGGTGTGTCCAAACTTTTGACTGGTAGTGTATATATATATATATATATATATATATATATAAAATTTATAAAATATTATGTATTTCTAACGCTCTGTAAGGTTCTAGAGTGAAAGGTTTGTGAGCGTCTAATCTGTGTTACTAAAATAAAATTATAATATTATAAATGATCAATATAATATTCACAATATTTCAATATAATATTAAGATTTAAATTTTTATTATATATTAATGATGCATGATCCAAAAAGGAAATTTCTATTTCCTAATTTATTAGACAATTAACTAAATTAAAATGATAATATTATCAATTATCAATATAATATTAATATTTTAATTCTCTTTATATATTAAAGATGCATGTCCTAATTTAATAGACAATTTTTTAAACACTTATTAATGAAGTGTGGGTGAATTCTGCAGCGGGATAACAAACATAAACTAGACATGTACATTTCCTGAAGAAAATTTGAGTGGTGCTTGCCGAGGCAAAACCTGCCCCGTAGTTCATGGAGGATTTAACTGGATACACATCACGCACTTCCCCTCATTGTGCTGAGTGTTTTGATATGTTATTATTGATATGATAATTTTTGGGGTGTTCGATCGGGAATACCGGGAATACCGTAATTCTGATTGCTTATAAAAGTCACTCACTTCCCCTCATTGTCCTGAGTGTTGTGATATGTCACATGACTATGTTGCAGTAATTTTGTGAGTTTTACTGATGATTCAAAATTCCGCTCATTCATTTCAATGGGAATTTTTGGGGCGTTCGATCGGGAATACCGGGAATACCATAATTCTGATCCCTTATAAAAGTCATAACACATCTTTCCCGAACAAGCCGCACCATTTGATACCTCATTCGTGGGTCTACGACAAACGGTGCGGGACTAGTTAGCCATAAAAATTTGTACGGAAGAAGAAGAATTATACCTAGACATGTACATTTCCTGAAAAAAATGTGAGTGGTGCTTGCCGTGGCAAAACTCATCCCAAGTTAATGGAGGAGATAACTGGACACACATCACGCACTTCCCCTCATTGTGCTGAGCGGTTTGATATGTCACATGGGTATGTTGCAGTAATTTTGAGATTACCCATAATTCGGGGAGGGGGGGCGGTGGTGCACGTGATGTCATGTGACCTCACACAGATACACATCACTTCCCTAATTGTGCTGAGCGTTTTGATATGTCACATGTGTATGTAGCAGTAATTTAGCTATTTCCCGTAATTCCCAGGGGTGTCAAGTGACGTCATGTGACGTCTTTCTGACACACGTCACTCAATTCCCCTCATTGTACTGACCGTTTTGATATGTCACATGTGTATGTAGCTGTAATTTTGTGATTTCCCATAATTCCTGGGGGTGGGGGTCACGTGACGTGACGTCATCTGTACAGTACAATGAGCAAAAATAAGAGAGCTATAAACAAATAGGGTTCTTGTAAACACTTCTGTTATAGCAGCATTTGGTGGCAGTTTGAAATGTGTGCAAATACAAGGTGTCCCAAAAGTCACCATCAGCTCCAAGTCCTGCCTTCATCAGTGGATGCTTGTGGATGTTCCAGTCTTTTTAAAGTTGTAAAAAAGTTTGGGAAAAGCACCGTGCATGTGTTCTTCTGTCAAGTATTCTTAAAGGCTATAAATAAATAAATAAATAAATAAATAAATAAATAAATAAATAATTAATTTTTAAGACATTTATTTCCTCAGTGTTTAGAGGCTTTCTGGAAATGATGTATTGTAAAATCCTTATAACATACATTATTATTTATATTTCTTACATTTTATATACATTACAAGTAATCACAGATGGCACTGTAAGGCATGGGTCAGTCATTCTCGAAGGCGACAGACAAAAGTGCAGACTTTTATTGTGTATGGTGCAAAAATAACACCAAACAATGAGTACTAATAAAATACCCCAAAAAATCCAGTCTATGGTCCAGATTATGGTCCAGATTTTGTTCCAGACTATGGTCTAATCTATGGTCCAGTCCATGGTCCAGATTATGGTCCAGACTTTGATCCAGACTCTGGTCCAGTCTATAGTCCAGACTGTGGTCTGGATTATGTTTCAGACTATGGTCCAGTCTATGGTCCAGATTATGGTCCAGATTATGTTCTAGACCATGGTCCAGTCTATGGTCCAGATTACGGCCCAGACTTTGGTCCAGACTATGGTCCAGTCTATGGTCCAGACTATGGTACACACTATGGTCCAGACTGTGGTCTGGATTATGTTTCAGACTATGGTCCAGTCTATGGTCCAGATTACAGTCCAGACTTTGGTCCAGACTTTGTTCCAGACTATGGTCCAGTCTATGGTCCAGACTATGGTCCAGACTATAGTCCAGATTCTGGAAGCCAAACGCATCAAGCAAAACGCAAACACAAAATCAGCAGAAGAATCACAAAAAGAGTTCTGCAAAACCAAGAGGTCATACAAGAGCAAAAGAACAAAAAAACAAACAAACAAACAAACAAACAAACAATATATATATTCAAAAGGATACTATATTTATCCTTTTGATGTGATTTTATTTTAAATATTTCTTTAATTAAATCATTTACTTTAAACCAAGTAAATATGATGTGCCTAAATGAATCAGTGAATCAATGAATCAAACAATGAATCAATTAATCAGTAAATGAGTCAATGAATCAATCTGTGAACCGTGTCCATCAGCAAAGAAATGCTATAACGTCTTTAATAAAATTATTTAATTTAAACCACGTTAATATTATGTGTTTAAATGAATCAGTGAATCAACAAATCAAACAGTGAAACAGGCAGTCACTCAATGAATCACTGATCACATCATTCTGATGTTTGTGTAACTGTGTTGGACTTTATGTCCTGGTTATCTCATTTGTTTATAACATCCCTAAGTGATAGTATCCCTGATGTGATATTATTTTAAATATTTCTTTAATAAAATAATTTTGGAATCAAGTAAACATTATGTGATTAAATGAATCAATGAATCAATCAATGAATCAACAAATCAAACAAAGAAACAATCAATGAATCATTTTGTGTAATTGTGTACATCATCAGTGAAGCAGGATTTATGAAGCAGGATTGTGTGTGTTGGACTGGAGTCAAATGTCCTGGTCCTTCTAACCATCTCATTTATTTATCACATCCCTAAATGATCAAATCCCTTGTGTGATAATATTTTAAATATTTCTTTAATAAAACAATTTTTGAATCAAGTAAATATTATGTGCATAAATGAATCAATGAATGAATCAACAAATCAAACAATGAATCAATCAATGAATCAAATAATCAAACAATGAATCAGTTTGTCAATCAGTGAATCCATGAATCATTCTGATGTTTGTGTAACTGTGTACATCAGCAGTGAAAAGGCCAAATCAATTCTTTTATGAAGTAGGATTGTGTGTGTTGGACTGGAGTCAAATGTCCTGGTCCTTCTAACCATCTCATTTGTCTATCACAATCCCTAAGAAGCATGTGCTACGTGCTTTCAGACTTCTCCCGCTCCACTAAACAGCAGTGTTTGCCAGTTCAGACACGTTCCATATTTACAGCTTTTCTAAATTTATCGTCTCAGGTCTCTAAAAGCATTCACCTGAGAATGGAGAGGCAACGAGGCGTCACGTATCAGTTCAATCAGAGCTTATCTTTGGAACACACACACACACACACACACACCCTGCCTTGTCCTCCTTTCACACTGGTTTATGGGCTTTCACTGGCGTGAGAAGCAGAGTGGAGATTGTGACGCTTCTCATGTGCAACCTGTATAAACCACAGAAGAGGGCCGACCGGTGGTCCTTATCTTTATTAGACAAGAATCTGATAATAATTGAATTGACTGAGCTTTTGTAACTGAAGATCACGTAAACATCACGCAATGCCGACTAAACCATCTGAAATCCATCCAAATGAAATTAAGTGGACCTGCTAAATGGTGGTACATCACACCTCTGGGGTTGGAGGTTCGACTCCTGCCTCCACCCTGTGTGCATGATCTCCTCCTGCTGCAGGGGTTTCTTCTGTGTTATTTGGTTTCCTCACCAGTCCAAAGACATGCATGTTGATTAGGATTACATTGACCGTAGAGATGGACAACTGGGGATACAACATTGGTGTGTGTGAGAAAGATTGTGTTCTGTGATGCGTTGGCACCCTGACCAATGTGTCCCCTTCTGGGATAGACTACAGGTTCCTTGTGACCTTGTGTAGGTTGGTTGGTTGGATGGATGGATGGATGGATGGATGGGTGGATTCGTGGCTGGATGGGTGGGTGGGTGGGTGATTGGGTTGGTGGATTGGTTGGATGGATGGATAGATAGACGGACGAACAAATGGACGGCTGGACGGACGGATGGATCACTTCTAACCTTCTATAGTCTTACTTTTAAAAATCTGAATCTTTGCATACATTCTTGCATCACAAGCCTTGCAGACCGACACTTTAGATCTTCTCAGGATCTTCCTCAAATCACATTCTTCTGTCTAATAAACCTCAGATGTTCTAACAGAAAACAAACCCTACCCTGAATGACGGATTGATAAAATGTGGAGCAACAGATTCTTTTTTGGTACTAACCTCATGCATCATGGAACTGAAGATGAACTTGTAGCAGAAAACAAACAGAATCAACATGGCTCCCGGGGACGGCTGTGAAGACACTGGTCTTGATTCTGAAGTAGCTGATATACAGTTGCACATTTCAATTCATTAATTCAAATGAAAAGAAATCAGAGATTATTTACGCAGAGACTCCACGAGTGACGCAGAGACTCCACGAGTGACGCTGAGACTCAGAGTAAGAAACTTGTCGCATAATATTGCTTTTCTAGGACTAGATTCACTTAGAATAAATTTTCACTTTAAGGGACCTGCTAGGAAACTTATCTAACTGAGATCTTGCAAAGAAGAAACACAAGGCTTCAGGAAAGATGGCAGTTTTCAGATCTACCTACAGAATAAAGTGACCACATGCTATGCTTTAGTGTACAAACTGTATGTTTAACATCATATATAATATAATATCTTTATGTATAATCCTGCACTGTGATGCATCAGTCTTTTTTCCTCTCCTCCCTTTAATATAGCCGGGTTTTGTCTGCATCGAACGATCCCCTTATCTGTAGCACTGATGCGGAATTCACAATTAAGCAACTAAGCTGTTCAAACAGAAGGCGCATTATAATGCATTATAACGTAGGAGGCTGAAAATAGAAGATAGATTCGATTATTTTTTAAATGCCAAGCATATCCTTAAATATATTGTTACATGAGCTTTGTTATGGTCCAAGTGCTCTGTATTATAACAGAGAGTCACATAGAGGGTGCACAGGAATGTGGGAGAGGCTGAATTAGAGCAAGCAAGTGTGTGTGTGTGTGTGTGTGTGTGTGTGTGAGAGAGAGATGACTATCACTACTTTTGTCATTCATAGTTAAGAACCACATCTCCCGGTTGTTGCTGTAGGAGTGGCATGTTCTTCACTCACTGCTGCCTTTGAAGTGCGTGTAAATGTCACTCTCATTTCTCACACACCTGATACGGCAGAGCAAAGTACACACACACACACACACACACACTCACACATACACACCGTACCGAAACCGGCCAATGAGAAAGGCCTGTCTTCACGTCTTCATCATAGCTTTCCTCACTTGCCGGTATTACAGTGATTGACAGGCTCACTGGTGTTTTCTTTTGCTCCAGCACACCTGATCCAGGTCCATAACTGACAATCAGGCCGCTGCAAAGATCTGCAGTCAAATATAGAACTGAGAGAGAGCATTAGAGCATGGATCATTATTATAAAAATAATAATAATACTAATAATAAATAATAATAGTGTGTGTGTGTGTGTATGGACTGCGAACTCTGCGTGAGAGCCTGCATTATGTGTGTCTGTGTATGGGTGTGTGAGTGTGTGTGTGTGTGAAGTGCATTATGCACTAATTTTAAAATACAATTGGCATTATAGCATGGATTATTATCATCATTATTATCAAATACAATTGTGTGTGTGTGTGTGTGTGTGTGTGGACCGCAAACTCTGCGTGAGAGCTTGCATCGTGAGTGTGTGTGTGTGTGTATGTGTGTGTGTGTGTGAGTGTGTGTGTGTGTTTGTAATTATTCACTAATTTTAGTCTTTAAAATACAATTAGCATTAGAGCATGGATTATTATTAAGAAATACAACTGTGTGTGTGTGTGTGCCTGTATCTTGAGTGTGTGTGTGTGTGTGAGTGACTGTGTGTATGTGGACTGCAAGCTCTGCGTGAGAGCCTGTATCTTGAGTGTGTGTGTGTGTGTGTATACTTATCATATCATCATAGAATAAATATAATATAGAACTAAATCATTGAACAAATAGGTACAGTGCTAATGCCTCAGCTGGCATGGATGCTAACTAGCCTACAGTTTATCATAATGCAAAGAGGATCTAAAGGTAAATAATCACCCACACTTTATTTAGAACTAAATGAAGAGCAAAAATGTTCTAAACCTAGTGCTTTACTGAGTTTATTCATGTCTTTATTCATTTTGTTAGCATCTCCTTCTCATGCCTTCTAAAGCCGTACAATTCGTTTCACATCTCGGATTCGTTTCCTATTCCACGGCTTTCTCTACATATCAGTTATCAACCCACACACACTCTTATTTACTATGCCTTTTGTCGTCATTAACCTAATTATTTTCTGTAAATGACTCACCACACTCCCACTAAACCTTGGTGCTGTTTAGCATGCTGCACTTATGTAACGTTATGGTAGTGCTCTTAACTGTGGAGTAAATAATCCATACATCCATTGTCTATACCCGCTTCATTCCTAATCAGGGTCACGGGGATCTGCTGGAGCCTATCCCAGCACACATTGGGCGAAAGGCAGGGGTACACCCTGGACAGATCACCAGTCCATCACAGGACCACACATATAGACAGACACTCACACTCACCAATCAACCTAATGTACATGTTTTTGGACTGTGGGAGGAAACCGGAGTACCCGGAGTAAACCCATACAGGCACAGGGAGAACATGCAAACTCCACACAGAAAGGCCCCTGCCTGTTTGAACCCGAGATTCAAACCCAGGACCTTCTTGCTGTGAGGCAACAGTGCTGATCACTAAGCCACCATGCTGCCCGGAGTCAATAATCAGGGTCTTAAGGCACTTTTCTCTAGAGAATATTTCCATAAAACTTCATAAACAATGCTCACTGGATTCTTCACTTAGACAACCAAATCTCTAAAATTTGCGAGCTAACAGCGTCGACTCGAAGCTCTGGAAGGTTTCTCATGAGGCAGATATTAATGGACACTGAGAAAGAAGGCAGAGGTTTTTATACACACACCGTGTTTCGTACACCTCCATCACTGCTTCAGTCATTATAAAGGTACACTGTAATTATCTAAAGTCGATGAGCTCCTCCGGTGTGTTTCTCAGAGATCTGCTTCAGCGCTTTTCACCCAGAGCTTTAAGCTAATAGTTTAACTCTGACTCAGGTTTAATCCTCTAATTAGAACATCAGGACCTGTTCCAGTCTCTCCAAGATTCTCTTAGAGACTTCACTGAGACCCAGAAATCAGCAACACTCTCGCATTATACACCCATTAAGATATATATGTGTGTGCGTGTGTGTGGGTGTGGGTGTCGGGTGTGTGGATTCCATATTCTGTGTGCGAGCGTGCATTTTGTGTGCGTGTGTGTATGTGGGTGTGTGTGAGAGTGTGTGTGGACTCCATACTCTGTGTGCAAGTATGCATTGTGAGTGAGTGAGTGTGTATGTGTAGACGCCATACTCTTCGTGTGCATGCATTGTAAGTGTGTGTGTGTGTGTGGATTCCATACTCTTCATGTGCATGCATTGTAAATGTGTGTGTGTGTGGACTCCATACTCTTCGCGTACATGCACTGTAAATGTATGTGTGTGTGTGTGTGTGTGTGTGTGGACTCCATACTCTGTGCGTGCATGCATTGTGTGTGTGTGTGTTTGGGTGTGTGCATATGGACTCCTCACTCTGTGCGTGCATGCATTGTGAGTGAGTGTGAGTGTGTGTGTGTGTGTGGACTCGAAACTCTGCATGAAAGCCTGCATTGTGAGTCTGTGTGTGGGTGTGTGCATGTGGACTCTATACTCTGTGTGCAAGCATGCATTGTGCATGCGTGTGTGTGTGTGTGTACTCCGTACTCTGTGTGCGAGCGTGCATTGCGTGTGTGTGTGTTTGCATTATGCACTAAACTTAGTCTTTAAAATAAAATTGGCATTAGAGCTGGGATTATTATTATTATAAAATATGGATATGTGTGTGTGTGGACTCCAAACTCTGCGTGAGAGCCTGCATTATGCGTGTCTGTGTGTGTGTGTGTGTGTGTGTGTGTCTGTGGGTGTGGGTGTGTGAGTGTGTGTGTGTGTGTGTGTGAAGTGCATTATGCACTAATTTTACTCACTAAAAAATAATTGGCATTAAAGCTGGGATTATTATCATTATTATTATTATCAAATACAATTGTGTGTGTGTGTGTGTGTGTGAGTGTGTGTGGACTGCGAACTGTGCGTGAGAGCCTGCATTGTGCGTGTGTGTGTAGACTCCATACTCTGTGTGTCAGCATGCATTGTGTGTGTGTGTGTGTGTGCGTGCGTGCATGTGTGTGTGTGTGTGTATGGACTGCGAA
>NC_080713.1:26316198-26333698 GCF_019097595.1 Hemibagrus wyckioides
CAGTATGATGAATGAATTGTATGAATGAATGAAGGAGACATTCATGTAACATATCTGGAAGGAGTCTCCAGTGTCAGAGCTTCAGAGGAAAAGCTGAAAATGGGGAGTCTGTTTGAGTCGAACCTGCCTCGGTACGTTCTCCTTCTTGGTATGTTCTCCTCCTCGGTATGTTCTCCTCCTCGGTACGTTCTCCTCCTCGGTACGTTCTCCTCCTCGGTATGTTCTCCTCCTCGGTATGTTCTCCTCCTCGGTACGTTCTCCTCCTCGGTACGTTCTCCTCCTCGGTACGTTCTCCTCCTCGGTACGTTCTCCTCCTCGGTACGTTCTCCTCCTCGGTATATTCTCCTCCTCGGTACGTTCTCCTCCTCGGTACGTTCTCCTCCTCGGTACGTTCTCCTCCTCGGTACATTCTCCACCTCGGTACGTTCTCCTCCTCGGTATATTCTCCTCCTCGGTATATTCTCCTCCTCGGTATATTCTCCTCCTCGGTATGTTCTCCTCCTCAGTACATTCTCCTCCTCGGTACGTTCTCCTCCTCAGTACATTCTCCTCCTCGGTATATTCTCCTCCTCGGTATATTCTCCTCCTCGGTACGTTCTCCTTCTCGGTACATTCTCCTCCTCTGTATGTTCTCCTCCTCGGTACGTTCTCCTTCTCGGTATATTCTCCTCCTCTGTATGTTCTCCTCCTCGGTATATTCTCCTCCTCGGTACGTTCTCCTCCTCCGTACATTCTCCTCCTCGGTATATTCTCCTCCTCGGTATATTCTCCTCCTCGGTACGTTCTCCTCCTCCGTACATTCTCCTCCTCGGTATATTCTCCTCCTCGGTATATTCTCCTCCTCGGTACGTTCTCCTTCTCGGTACATTCTCCTCCTCTGTATGTTCTCCTCCTCGGTATATTCTCCTCCTCGGTACGTTCTCCTTCTCGGTATATTCTCCTCCTCTGTATGTTCTCCTCCTCGGTATATTCTCCTCCTCGGTACGTTCTCCTTCTCGGTACATTCTCCTCCTCTGTATGTTCTCCTCCTCGGTATATTCTCCTCCTCGGTATATTCTCCTCCTCGGTACGTTCTCCTTCTCGGTATATTCTCCTCCTCTGTATGTTCTTCTCCTCGGTATATTCTCCTCCTCGGTATGTTCTCCTCCTCTGTATGTTCTCCTCCTCGGTATATTCTCCTCCTCGGTATATTCTCCTCCTCGGTACGTTCTCCTTCTCGGTATATTCTCCTCCTCGGTATATTCTCCTCCTCGGTACGTTCTCCTTCTCGGTACATTCTCCTCCTCTGTATGTTCTCCTCCTCGGTACAGTCTCCTCCTCAGTACATTCTCCTTCTCGGTACATTCTCCTCCTCTGTATGTTCTCCTCCTCGGTATATTCTCCTCCTCAGTACATTCTCCTTCTCGGTACATTCTCCTCCTCTGTATGTTCTCCTCCTCGGTACGTTCTCCACCTCGGTACATTCTCCACCTCGGTGTGCTCTCCTCCTCAATGTGTTCTCTGCGTCAGTGTGTTCTCTGCATCTGTGTGTTCTCCTCCTCCGTGTGTTCTACGCCACGGTGTGTTCTCCATTTCAGTGCGTTCTCCTTCTCAGTGAGATTCTCCTCCTCAGTGCGTTCTCCACCACAGTGTGTTCTCCTCCTCAGTGAGGTTCTCCTCCTTGTTGCATTGTCCTCCTAGCTGAGGTTCTCCTCCTCGGTGAGGTTCTCCTCCTTGATGAGGTTCTCCTCCTCCATGAGGTTCTCCTCTTGGGTGAACTTCTCCTCCACCTTTGTGAGGTGCTTTAAGCAGGTGAGAACACTCAGGTGTATTCAAAACAACCAGTCCGTGAGAGTGAACTCGGTGAGAAAGTGACTCTGAATCGACTCACTGCGAGGAGTCCATTAAACACACCTGCACTGTACTGTGTTCTTGAGACTTGGACCAACAAACTTAAAGAAGAAGTGGATATGGACACGACGCGAAATATTTAAAACTAGCTGTTTATTTGATTAATTATCCAGGAATGTGATTGATTGTTGTTGTTACTATTATTAGTGAGGTGTAAGGTTAGAGAAGAAGACACTTTTGGACGTGTTGTTATAGAAAAATCTGTGATTTTTATTCCTTATTTATTCTTTTATTTATTTCTAATATATGCTTTCACTGAAAAATCATATGTCTGGTGAATACATGAGAGTGTGTTAAGCTGATGCTCAAGACAGATTTCTCCTCTCTTTTCTGGAGTTATTCCTGCCGGGAAAACCAAAAAAAAACAGAATAAATAACCAACCAAATTACAGTTGAATTATTGCCTGGTGACTTCTTGCACAGTTTTACCACCTTCCTAAATGTTGTAAAGCCACTAAAGCCACTTTTCCCAAGATCCAGGCCTCTAAAGACGGAGCACAACAGCCCAAGGCTCACGAGCTCAGGACTTTCATGTGCGTCATAATTACTGTGGCTCTTTATTAGCAGCTGCCGGTTGTTCAGTCTCTCACTGGATCGGAGTCAAATCGGAATTGGCAGTTAACACCTGAAAGACAAGATAATGGAGTTGGTGGCAGATTAATTGCCCACACGATGCTGAGAGACATGACCTAAAATACACAGAAAACACTAAAACATCTCAAACACATGCACGCTTCTGTAAGAGCCTGCGACAGAGCTCTGCTGCACAACAGACGCCTCTCTGTGCTTAACGCAGCGGTTTAGGAAGCTTTTTGTCTGCACATTTCCTCAGGTGGATACATTAGGTGTTGTTTTAAATGACAGGTTTGGGCTCATAGTGATTCACTGCAGAGAGAGAGAGAGAGAGAGAGAGAGAGAGAGCGAGAGAGAGAGAGAGAGAGAGAGAGAGAGAGAGAGAGAGAGAGAGAACGAGAGAGAGAGATCGAGAGGAATGCCAAAGTAGGAGGAGAAGCAGGCAGTGTGAGAATCCAACTCTGCTGTTTCTCGTGGCTTCATGCCATCAACATGACAGAGAGCAAGTGTGTGTGTGTGTGTGAGAGAGCGAGAGAGAGAGAGAGAGAGAGAGAGAGAGAGAGGAAAACATACATCCTAGCCTTGCAGTGACAGCAGTTTATTTAGGATGTGCACTCTTCTAAACAAAGTGACTTTTGTTCTACTCCCTGTTCAATCCCCCCCTCCTCCTATCTATCTATCTATCTATCTATCTATCTATCTATCTATCTATCTATCTATCTATCTATCTATCTATCTATCTATCTATCTATCTATCTATCTATCTATATGTGGAAGCTAGTATTTCTGGAAGGAGTCTCCAGAAAGGCAAATGTGTGTGTGTGAAACCTTACAATGCAGGACAGTACACGATAAGTAGTCGGGATTATCGCCTCTTGTTATAACCTCTCGAAGCTGCACAAGTTCATGATTAGCCACGACATGCTCTATTACAGCATGAGAAAGTCTGCTTCAAGCTGCATGCAGTACAAACACCTCTGACTGGGAGAAGAGCTTCCTGCAGGACGCCACTGGAATTCTCCAGATGTTTTTACAATCCTGTTTATTTAGATTTTCAGTTTTGAAGTTGACTCCATGATCTGTCCTGTGATTGGGTTTCATTTTAGACCCAAAGTCAACACAAAGTGTCCCTTCTGGAAATTCTAGAAAGCATTGGAAGCAACAAGAAGGATAAATAAACAATGGCGGGAATGTCAGCATCTTCATCACGGTATGTGGATTTGTTCTCGGACGGTTCCTCAACCTCGGCTACATCACTCCAGTTCAGATTTGGTTTCTGTTACTGAAGTGTGTCTGCATTTTAATTCATTGTGTTATTTCTTTCTTAAGATCACTTATTCATACACATTCAGGACTATCATGGAATATTCCAGGGGTCTGAAAATCCCCCATTATGCTATTATCTAATCAGCCAATCAGGAAGCAGCAGCACAATGCATTAGATCATGGAGATACACGTCAAAATCTTCAGCTAACTTTCACATCAACCGTCAGAATGAAGAAAAAGTCTGTGACTGTAACCACATGATGGTGTGGTTGGTGGGGTCAGGTGAGGTGGTTTGAGTGTTTCAGAAACTGTAGATCTCTTGGGATTTTCACACACACACACACACACACACACAACAGCCTCTAGAGTTTACACAGAATGGTGCAAAACACAATAAACACGGAGTGAGGAACATTCCTGTTCTATGTGGAGAAACGCTTTGTTGATAAGCGAAAACAGAGAAAAATGGCCAGATTTCTTCAAGCTTCCAGGAAGGATACAGAAACTCAAATAATCAATGAGAAGAAAAGCATCTCAGCATGCATAAAACATCAAACCTGGAGGTGGATCAGCTACAAAAGCAGAAGACCGTATCAGGATCTACAAAACAGGAATCTGAGGCTGGCATGGTCACAAACTCACCCAAACTGGACATATGAAGCTGATCCTTTTCTCCATACTTGTGATGTTTTGAGATGCTTTTCTACTCACCATGGTTGTAAAGAGTGCCTATTTAAGTTGCTATAGACTTCCTCACCAGCCTCGCCATTTTCCTCTCATCAACAAGCCTGTAGACCTCCAAACACTGGTTTTTCACACTATTCTGTGTCTGGAAACTGACAGAGCTTCTGAAATACTCAAACTAGATCCTAGCACCATGTTAGATGTGAACATTAACTAAAGCTGCGTGATCGTATGCATTAGATTAGATAACTGCATAAAGGAGCAGGTGTACAGGAGGAGGTGTTCCTATTAAAGTGGACAGTGAGTGTATTTTATATTATTATTTTTTTTAATGTACTTCTTGTGAGTCATCCGCTGTCCCACGGCTGGGAAAACTATCTTGTCTTCTGCAGACAATTACCAACTAGATGGGAAAGCTATAAAATGCAATCGAACAGATCGGTTTTGCGAGTCGGGACAGTTAACACGTTCACAATAAGCCGTAACGGTTACGAGACGAGAACGTATCCAGGACGTTTCCTGACTGGAGCCGTTCATCGCCCAGCCTCTCACCTAAAAGGAAATCAACTTTCCAAAGCAATGGAGTCAAGGGAGCTATAAAGCACACACACCGAAGCGCAGAGAGGAAACACACTCCAGCACTTCACCTTTTCCTGTGACACCTATGCATTCCTTTCTGTGAACTTCTCGCACATAACAGCATTTCGATCCATACTTAGTGTTTTAACGGTTTTCCCCTAAGTTGTTTTAAAATAGATGGATGATGTATCTGCTCACACACACCTAACCACCGAATAGCTGTTCTGGACATCCTGGAACGGATGAGGTGTCTTGTTATGTTTGAATCAAGGTTAGCAGGTTACTGAAAAACCCCCCATTTTAACAAGCCTCCATGCTGTCTAACAAAACTCATCTCCTCCTCCTCCTCCTCCTCGTATTCTCATCCAGCGTCTGAAAAATAATTCACAACACTGTTTTTACATACGTCTGTTTCACTCAAGAGGATAGCATACTGCACAGTACCTAGAGGAACAAACAATATAATGGTACCTTTAAAGGTACACAATAGGTCCTTAGGGTACAATTATGTTCCCAAAATGAGTTATAAAGGTATGACTAGAGGTACAAAATTGTACCCTTCAGCCACATGTACCATAAAAGGTACAGTTTTGTACCTTTCTTTTTGAGAGTGTGGGAGAAAAGATCCACTGTTCCACAAAAGTGTGAATGGAAATGTACCTAGAAAAAAAAAGAATGACCATTTAGGTCCAAATACACATCAAATATAGATGTAACAATGAATGAAGTCCCATTTAGAGAACTAAGAAAGATAAACTAATCACTGATCGAGTCCATTTTCTGCCTGTGATGTCCAAATGACCTGCTTCACCCCTCCACGGTTGCCAGATCTTCATCTGAGATGGTGTTTAGATTAGAACAGCGTACTAGACCAGTGATTTTCATCCACCAAGTGTGCCGTGAGAGATCGTCCGGTGTGCTGTGGGAAACTGATATATTATATTTTTATTGGTTTTATAACAGCAAAAAAAGAACATACCAAACAAAACAAAAACAAAAACAAGTAGTAAAAAAGGGGAGGCCAGAAGACATAAATTACATTAAATGCCTACAAAAGAAAAAGTCAAATCACAAACAAGGGAAAAGAAATCATCATATAAATCATAATATCACAAATATTTCAAACTCTTGAATCACATAAACATTTGAGGAAGGGACTCCAGACTTTCTTTCTGAGAGACTTTGCTTCTTTTAACTGTATTTTCTCAAGATGTAGGACAGAGACCATCTCCGCAAGCCATTTCTGATAACACTGGGGGTTGGGGGGGTGGTTGTAGATTTCCATTCCCTTAATATCATTCTTTTGGCCACCACCATGCCCGTGCTGTGGGAAATTATCCAATTGCATTTAACTGGTCCAAAAAATTATTATCTAGTTACTACAAAATAATAGCCATTGTTGATCGCCTATGCATCCAAAATAGTGAGCACACTGAGATACAGGCAACTTTAATAAAAAAAACCCAGAATGGTGAATGAGAGAGCCCAGGTTTCACACTGAGAGAGTATAAACAAATTGATAGGTTAAACTTTTCATTATATATCCTGTGTTAGGCCACAGACAGTGTGTCATTTGACGTAAAAATGTGGCATACCTCATAAAAGGCTGAAAAACACAAGTCTTGACTACGATCTTTATACTCATCAAGCCTGAAAAAAAAAAAATCAGGGATAGAAAATGCGGACCTAAATAGTTTTTTTTTTTTTTTTTTAATGTGTGTGCTTCATATTTAAATAGACGAATGTGTTTGGTGAAGTTAATCTGAAATGAATCTCAGGAGGTCGATTTAAAATTTGCGGACAAATGCTGTAGTGGACAGTCTAACTAAAGAATCACTGCTCGGCTTTTCCACGCCAGTAGCGTGCGCGCACCAAAAAGAGAGAGAGAGAGAAGGCGCCAGAGATTGTTTTGATAAAAAAAAAAAAAAAGAGCAGTCCGTTAGTGAGTGTGTGTCCTCCTCCTACCCCCCCCCTCCACAGCCCCTCTGACCCTTTGGCACTGACCGAGCAAACACAGTCTGCACGCAACGCCGGGCTACCAATGAATGATTAACGCGGTGAGCGCGCGCTCATTCCGGGCAGGAGAGCGACTGGAAGTCCGCTAAGCGAGGCGGGGTGCGACTCGGGCACTGGGGGAAAGGTGGAGAGGGTGCACACACACAGAGCCAGGAGGGTATTGTATTCAACGCACGGCTTGCTCCAATGTCAAGCATACGTATCCTCTTTCTGAAACACCTCCCCTGGGCTTTTTTTCTTCTCCTTTTGTCTTTTTCTGCGCAGCCCCCTTCCGCGCCTCTCTCTCTCTCTCTCAGTGCACAAGTCAGCGAAAAGCAGCGCTCACGACACCTCCGTGTCTGCCTGTCTGACAGGGAGATGGATGGCACAGATAGACGCTTCCGTACGCACGCAACCATTGTTACGCAGCGCGAGAACCAGCCGCTCTCACGCAAAACACGCAATACTAATGAGCCCAGTGGTGAAACGTTCTCAAGAGGGGATGCTTTTTAGTATTTATTTATTTTTCTAACAATTGGAGACGACTCAAATATTCCTACACCCTCAACCACAAAAAAAAAAAAAAAAAAAAACCCAAAGAGGGGTTTCGTTTTCGGTGCATCAACCCCTCAAGGAATATAAAAAAAGCACCTAGATTTCACTCCCAGTGCCGTGAGACCGCAGGTAAACATCACCTGAGAGGAATGTGATCACATGCGAGGAAGAATGATTCGTGTGTGAAAATCAGATCTGCACAATAAACGTGTGCGTGATAAAAGAAAAAAGATACATACACAGGTTGTGTGTGTGTGTGTGTGTGTGTTCAGCAATGAGAAATGAAATCTAGTGCAGTCAGAATGCAAAATATGACGACTTGAATATTTCTAAAATATAAGAGTTTAAAAATACACACATTTTTGCTTAAATAAAGCCAATAATATTCCTTATTTTGGATTATTATGAATCGTTTACAAGTGTCGACTCTTTGAATCATTTTTGATGACCCTCGAGATGATTTGTCGCAAATGAGGTAAAGTCGTAAAGATAATGTGCGTCTCAGGTCACAGAAGTGTCTGTTCATACTGAGAAATATAAACAAATACTATCAGATTGTGAAATGCTAAAACTTTAGACATTAAGGCAAACACAAGACTTTAATGCCTCCAGGTGAAATTAAACACTTATTAAGAACTTGCAGCTAAATTATGAATGTGAAATTCATTCCTTCATCTTTGGAAACGACTTTATCCTGGTCAGATTTGTGGTGAATCCAGGCTTTTTCCCAGGAATGCTTTAGTGAGATGTGACACCAGGCCTTCACAGGACATCAATCACACACTGGCTAAGAGCTGGAACCTAGAGCTGTGAGGAAGTACATACCAAAATATCTCCCCAGCGTGAAATTCCCAGCATCTTTATACACAGATTTAGAACCTAACAATATATATATATACACTACCAGTCAAAAGTTTGGACACACCTTCTAATTCCATGGTCTTTCCTGATGTTTATTTCTTTCTACATTGTAAAACAATGCTGAAGGCGGCCGAAATCCACAATAATGTCCTTTGAACAGTTGATATTGAGATATGTCTGCTACTGATGCTCTGTAAAGCCTTCATAACGCCTCTAATCTGAGGTGCTGTTAATTGGTGATTTCTGAGGCTGGTCACTCTAAATGAACTTCTCCTCTGCAGCAGAGGTCAGTTTTGGTCTTGCTTTCCTGGGATGGTCTTCATGTGAGCCAGTTTCATCATGGTGCTTGATGGGTTTTGCAAATGCACTTGACAATACTGTTCTTGCAAGAACTATTCCAGAACACCTGACCTTCGTGTCTTAAAATAACAACTGACTGTTTTTTGTTGTCGTTACATATGGATTACTTAAGTCCATGTGTGTTATTTCATAGTTTTGAAATCTCCAGTATTGTTCTAGAATGTGGAAAATAAATCCCTAAACAAAAAACACTGAATTAAAAGGTGTGTCCAAACTTTTGACTGGTAGTGTATATTAATTGTTATTGTAAGTTTTAAAATATTTTTATTGTAAGTTTATTGTACCTTTTCATTTTTTCAGTGCCATCCGAAGATGATGTTTCACTTGACTTAAACTATTAAATGACTTGTTTAAATAAAAAATGAGTGCATGTGTAATGTGAGCTCATGTAATAAAGGTTACACATACAGATAAAAAACACTCATGCTTACGCATTGATTTTACAAAATAATGTCAAGGACAAGGTGTAAAGACTTTAATATCTGAGATGTCATCTTGCTTCATGTCAGGAGAAGAAGTCCAGAGTAGTATTATTTATTTCATATTAGTCAAAAGATTTCGTAATCCATGAATTATTTGTGAATGGCATGAGATCCTGGTTATTGTCTCTCTTGTGTGAATGTTTGCGTGCTTAGCAGTCGCACGTGCTGTCAGATGAGCTCACACGCACTCCGTCTCCATTAAACCTGTCGTCTCTTATCACGAGTGCCGTGCCATATTTCAAAGTACTCCGTCTCCTTCTCTCTCTCTCTCTCTCTTTCTCTCTCTCTCCAGGTGATTAATCAGTGTGTTTTGCTTCTGGATTAAAAACCCAAAGGCCATAGGAGGTCTTTGAGAAGACATTTTAGCAGGAAATCACAGCAAGTGTAAGCTATTAGTGAAGCTCAGGTGAAGATCAGGTATGGATAAGAAGCAATGGCTGGGAAATAAAACAAACAAAGCAACAGACAAAAACATTACCCGTTAAAACGAATCAGCTTGAATTACGGGAGGTTAAAAAGAGTGCAGATAAAACTATAATTAAAGCAGCTATTTATTCTCTTAATGATCGAGGAAGTAGGAAGGGAGTATTTATTATTTCGATTGAGGACTCTTGGAATATTGGTTTATGTTTTGGACAAAAATGACTACATATTGAAATCTGTTTATTGTTTTTTAGGCTCTGATAAATAATAATTAATAAAATAAAATAAAATAATTACTATTATTATTATTATTAAAATAAAAAACATGGAACTGAAGGAGGGAGTATTTTCTTTTCCCCATGACTGCATTAATCTATATAGAAGTAAAAAAGTGTTTCATCATACAGTCTATAAATAATCAGCCTGTGCCTAGTGTACCTCTAGATTGTTTGTCTCTAGTGTACCTCTTATTTGAGATGACTGGAATCTGCCATGGTCTTCTGCTCCTGTAGCCCTCCTGCCTTGATGTTTGCATAATGAGCTGCTTTTCTGTTCACCGTGGTTGTAAACAGCGTTTATCGGAGTTGCTGTAGCTTTCCTGTCAGCTCAAACCAGGCTGTTTTTTGTTTCGTGCACAATTTCTGAAAAAACACCTTCTGTTCATAATCTAAACATTTTCCTCCCATGATCCTTTGTGATGTGATTATTAAGCGAAGCCCATGCACGATTTTTAACACTGCTACACTGATTAAATAATTACACAAATCACCATGTCTGTAGATGTTCCTAATAAAGAGAACAGGGTGCGTATATTTTTCATGCCCTCCTATTAATTTAATAGTGAAATCCCCAGTAATTACAGCAAAAGACATAATTACACAATGCGGTTGTCTACGGCCCAGCGAAATCTCAGCCACTTTGCATGACAGTTTAATAAAAAAAAATAAAAAAATCCCACATCTGTACACACCTGAGTAATTACAGGTGAGCAACAGGAGTTTGTGGCCTAGTACGCTTCACAGCTGCTGCCCACATCAGGGACTTCCTGCCGCAGATGGCGTGCAGGTAGCTCGTTTTCTCATGCCGCACTTCAAACACCAACCTTCAATCCTTCTTTCTCGCTCTGTGTTCAGGGCGGTGTCACGCCACAGACACACAAACAGACTGACGGAAGCTCTGTATATACGCTGAGAAACCCAGCAAGCGCCCTGCGTATAAAGGATCCACCATTACACAGCTCATTCATTCACTCGCTCGTTCCCATACGCCGAGGCAGTCATGCAATTTCAACACTTTATCTCAACAATGTTTCATCGTTTTGTCCTGCATGACACCCATGCACTTGTCATGCACTCTCCCTCCCTCTCTCTCTCTCTCTCTCTCTCTCTCTCGCTCTCTCTCTCACACACACACACACACACAGCAGCATGTAGCGTGCTGAGGGCTCATGCACCTTCACAGTTGTTTAACTTGCCTTCATCCTCCACGCCCGTGCAGATTAAGCAAATCAGTTCTCCTGTTGTATTTGCACTGCCCTGACCCTGAGTACAGACTACAGACAAGCGCGTGTATGTACACAATCATACGTCACAAATTACATGATTTCAAACAGAAGTTTTTTTATGATAGGCCGTGAGTAATAGCTGCCACCACCCTGTTGCGTGCTGAACCTGAGAGAACTCGCCTACTCAATCAACAACACAATGACCACACGGCCTACACCGAGGCTTTACTTAAGTAAGTAAAGCTCTGTAAAGTGGGTCAGTTTCAGTTTCAAATGCTTTTATGCTCGTTTGCATATTTAAATTCCCGACGAATATTTATACAGATGTCCGTTCTCGGCTGGAGATGTTCGTGCTGACGGATGATGTCATTACATATCATGTTTTTATTAAGCTGAAATTCGGAGAATCTGGCACACATGCTGGCTTACACGCAAAGCTGCCTGGCATGCCACATCACTGGGTGTCACAGGAAGCATCCATGACTAACAGTGTAGACAATTCTTTATAACAGAACAGTTTTGTTTATGTAAGGAAAAAAAAACACGACACGGCATGCTGTTATAGGAAAATGATCAGCGTCATGTAGGCCGGTGAGAAGCAGAATCACTGTTATCACCTGAAAGTTGAATACTTGCCAGTCAGCTGTGAGATTATCGCACAATAATCTTCTACAGCCATTTACCAATAATTTCTTTTTACGAATTAAAGAATGACACATGCTACATTTTAGGCATTTATAGTTGGAACGTCCATGAAGTAAGTTTTGATTTTTCTTCGAAGTTAATAACACATTTTCATGGTACCAAAAGTGCAAAATGTGTCAAGACAGGTCTGTCATAAATATACAGCTTTAAAAATAAACATTAAATAAACATATCCTTGCAGAAATATTCCCCATATCAACATTACTGTCAGCACTGCTGGTAGAAAATAAATCAGTCAACACCTTGTTACTAGGCATGGCCTGTCACAGAGAGAGACCGATTTTTTACTTATTTTTATTTCCTCCTATTTTCTTGCCAATTTCATGAATTCCTGATTCCCGTCCAGTTCTCCCCAGTTCACACAACAGCAACCAGGAAAGCGGGAAAATGCTGGACCCTGGAAATGGCTCTTGAGGGAAATGCTGGACCCTGGACCCTAGAAATGCCTCCTGAAGGAAATGCTGAACCCTGGACCCTAGAAATGCCTCCTGATGGCAAGTACTGGACCCTGGACCCTAGAAATGCCTCCTGAAGGAAATGCTGGACCCTGGACCTAGAAATGCTGGACCCTGGACCCTAGAAATGCCTCCTGATAGCAAGTACTGGACGCTGAACCCTAGAAATGCCTCCTGAAGGAAATGCTGGACCCTGGACCCTAGAAATGCCTCCTGATGGAAATGCCGGACCATGGACCCTAGAAATGCCTCCTGAAGAAGTGCTGGACCCTAGAAATGCCTCCTAAAGGAAACGCTGGACCATGGACCCCTAGAAATGCCTCCTGACGGAAATGCTGGACTATGGACCCTAGAAATGGCTCCTGAAGGAAATGCTGGATGCTGGACCCTAGAAAAGCCTCCTGATGGCAAATGCTGGACCCTGGACCCTAGAAATGCCTCCTGGTGGCAAATGCTGGACCCTGGACCTAGAAAACTGAGTACTTCCTTTAAGACACGTGAAGGTAACCAAGTGGATCTTTTCAACGTACGGCTCATACTGTGCCACATCGACATCCACAACACACTCAAATGGAGCGAACTATTCGGCTTTGTCTATGTACATGAGCTCACAAATGGCCATGATTGCCTAGAGTTGCTGATGGGTTAGAGATGGTGTGCCATCACTCCCATCCATTGCTGGGATCAAAATTTCTTCTATGATGACCTCAAAAAGGTCAAGGAGGTTCAGGAAGAATTGCTCATGGTATTAAACCTCCTCATCCATCCTACATTCTCCTGCTAGGAACAAAGCTGTGGAGGACATCAGGAGGCATTTCAGCAGTGCTTTCTTTGCACTTTAAATTGGCTCATTTTACTGCTACCTCTCTCTTTAGTTTCTAAAGCTATAAAGAAGCTGAATAGTTCATTTATCAATTAAGTATTGAGGAAATTATGAATAAAAAGTGATGCCATATGGGTTTGTATATGCCTCATTGGTCTTGAAGGCATGTGTCGCCAATGTTGTGACCGCAACTAGTTTTTATAGATGATATTCTCATCTGTTGTGCCACTCGTTTAGCATTTACACGTCAAACATGTTCATCAAGTTCTCAAGTACCTCCTGAACTATTGTTTTTATGCAAATGAAAAGTGTAAATTCTTTCAAAACTTTGTTCCTTGAATATATGACAAATTCAAAGGGGCTAGCTTGGTGGAAGATGATGGAAGTCATCAGCATGTACGGACTGGCCCGGTCCTAAAAGTTTAAAGAGTTAATTTTATTAGGCTTTGCACACTGTTTTTATAGATTCATTCCTCATTTTGGTTTAACTGCCTCTCTCTCTCGTCTTGACTCTCTTCAAAGGACTGGTCCGGCAATCTTGCCTGAATTCGGGCACAGTGCAAATATTCAAATCTTTACAGGAATGTTTCACATCTGCTTCTTAGTTTCAGCACCTCCAATTCAAACTCAGACCCATGTCTCCAGCAATACTGCACTCTGATGCCGGATACTATAAACTGTTTGTAGGTAAATTGGCCTTAGAACACTGGACTTCCAGGACCTTTCTTCATTTCTAGCCATCATGGTTACAAGAACATCAAGGCAGATACAGTATCCAGTATTGATGATGAAATTTGCTGTCCTGAGGAAGTAGCTGTCATTATGTCTGAGTCATATATCATGTGCATTATCTGGTACGTCGATCTGGTACATTTCAGGGAATTTACGCATGTGTATTTTGGTGTTTTGATATATATCATTCCACTCCTACACCTAGCACAGATTTCCTGGCTCGGTTTTCTGCCTTGAAGGCTTACTAATCACCTGCCCAATCAACTGCTGTAACAAAACTTGATGCATATACCATCTGTTCGAGAGAGAGAGTGAGAGAGAGAGAGAGAGAGAGAGAGAGAGAGAGAGACCCAGCCAACCCAAACACCACTGGGCTCCTCTCTCTCTCTCAACAGTGTATGTTATGTTTCACTGTGATGGGGCCATGCTAGCATCTTATAAATAAGGTTAAACCTAGCACTCTAAAAGTGTCTTTGAAAGTGTCCTCTGAAATGAATCATTAAAAGGAAAATTGTGTTTATTTACTTAAAGTTCTGTGGAACTTTACCAGAGGTAACATAACGTCATACTGATAATGAATAACTGAAAATTAAAAAATTCCCCTCTGACTGGTTTCACATATCTAATTTCTGCGCTCACCAATATGCCTTAGAGGGGATATGGTAGCTTAGTGGTTAAGGTGTGACTACTGATCACAGGGTTGTGAGTTTGAATCCCAGGTCCACCAAGCTGCCACTGCTGGGCCTTTGAGCAAGTACCTTTACCTGCAGTATAAAATGAGATCAAAATGCAAGTCACTCTGGATGAGGGTGTCTGCGGAATGCAAAATGAAAAGGTGTTCAATATCATATGTGAAATGCTGGACTCTCAACTAAGGAGGCAGGTCCAGGGTCCAAGGTCCTGCATTTCCGTCAGGGGGCATTTCTAGGGTCCATGGTCCAGCATTTCCATCAGGAGGCATTTCTAGCATCCAGGGTCCAGCATTTGCCATCAGGAGACATTTCTAGGGTCCAGGCTCCAGCATTTGCCACCAGGAGGCATTTCTAACATCCATTGTCCAGCATTTGCCACCAGGATTCATTTCTAGGGTCCAGTGTCCAGCATTTGCCATCAGGCAGCATTTCTAGCATCCAGTATCCAGCATTTGCCACCAGGCGGCATTTCTAGTGTCCAGGGTCCAGCATTTGCCACCAGGATTCATTTCTAGGGTCCAGTGTCCAGCATTTGCCATCAGGCGGCATTTCTAGCATCCAGGGGACAGCAATTTCCATCAGGAGGCACTTTCAGAGTCCAGGGTCCAGCATTTGCCATCAGGAGGCATTTTTAGGATCCAGGGTCCAGCATTTGCCACGAGGAGGCATTTCTAGTACCCATGGTCCAGGATTTGCCACCAGGATTCATTTCTAGGGTCCAGCATTCCCTTCAGGAGGCATGTCCAGTGTCCAGCATTTCCATCAGGAGGCATTTCCAGGGTCCACAGTCATGCATTCCCTTCAGGAGGCATTGTCCAGTGTCCAGCTTTCCGTCAGGATGCATTTCCAGGGTCCAGGGTCAAGCACTTCCTTCAGGAGGCATTTGCAGGGCCCCTTTCCACCAGGAGGCATTTCCAGGGTCCAGGAGCTAATCCGGAGTTTGAGTTAATGTTGCATGAAGAGATAGATCACAGGATCTCTCTGGCGTAAGAGGAATAAAAACTGTTATTGGAAAGTGTAACTGCAGTTAGTTGTTGATTATTTTCCTATAGCAGCACACTGCAGAGTGCTTATTATGATGAGACCATGAACTATTTTGGGTTATGAAACCGGTGCAACAGAAAACGCTGGCTTAAAGGAATTCTTACATTTATTTGTATACAGTTGAGCAAGAATTAGAATGCCATAATAGAGAGTTCGTAAACATATTCATGTCTGTTAATCAAGGTTTAACAGGATTCTCATGTGGGTTAAGGGTTATGTAAGTACCATCAACAAGAAAGACACAAATGTTTCCACTAATGTCAAGACCTTAGCTGTCCTCATGCTTTCTGTGAATGAGGCAGAATTTCTGTGAAGCTTCGCCATCAGACTGGTTTTATTGGTCGTGTAAGAGACGGGTCAGAGACTCACTGACGAGACCTTGGGAATGAAAAGAGCAAGTCATTGAAAAAATTTAAGCCCACAGCAAAATGAAGCTGGGCTAAAACTTAATGAGCTCTCTATAAATCTAACCTTAAGTGCCCCCATTATGCAGTGATAAGAGTTACCGGTTTGATCATGTTGTGTGTTGATTCTCATGTCATTCCTGTCAGCCCACAGCAGCTGGGCCCAAATTAATCAAAGGTATTGCCACTCTGTGACAGTTTCTTGGAGCGCAGCATCATCCGAAATAAACCGATGTGAGCACAAACCATGCTGCTTGTCCACACTTGCGTGTTCGGTGAGCTCCTTCCAAGGCATGTAAAGGTACGTCATTAAAATGTTTCCCTTTTCCCTTTTAATGTAAACATCGTTGATCTATCATTTCAAAGGAAGCACGAAAGCTGCTGGTTTAAGACTGGCAGTCCCCTCGTGAGACGTGCGGCCTAGACCTGCATGTTTCTACAAGCTCACACACACCACACACACACACACACACACACACAAACAGAGTCAGACATAATCGCTTCCTTTTTTAATTTACCCAATAAAGTGCTTAATTGCCTTATTTATATAGCACCGTTCACCTCAGATACACTTTGGTTACATAAACAAGTTTTAAAGGCATCTTAAATCAAGAAATAAAAAAAAAGATAGAGACAAATGAACAATGCCAAATATTCAAACGTGAAAGAAGAAAATTTAACTCATTCATTTTTAATGTGCTGGATGGAAATCTGTCATTATTTCAAAAAGTAACCGTGTTCATTACATTTTAATTGGGTCTAATAAATAGTCACAAATTTACCATTAACACCTCAGGCACTAATTTATTTATTTATTTATTTATTTATTTTTTATCACTGTGTAATCAACATGCATTGAGTTAATTTGCTTGAACACTCAAGGCATTCATTCATGCTGCTAGACAAAATAAGCCACACTCGATAATCCTCTCCTGTAGGATTTCTGAGAGCATTTATTTATTTATGTATTTATTTATTTATTTGTTTCTTTGTTTGATTGTTTGTTTGCTTGCTTGCTTGTTTGTTTATTTGTTTGTTGTCTTTTTTTTTTTACTTTTTATTTGTTTAAGAATAACATGCAATGAAATGTTATAATATTTTACAAATTAATTGTTCTTAATTTAAAAACTATAGCGTGCTTCCCAGATACACAGCTCTTCAAGCAGGGTTGCCAGGTTTCATGTATAAAATCAGCGTATTTCAGATCGATACTGCGAATCAGAAATGCACGTGCCATATCAACATGTTTCCTAACAATATTTTTGTTAGTACAAATTCCTAGTCCCAAGACTTTTGGGGGTTTTCTTAAGCTGAGTTTTAAGTTTTAAGGAATTTCGCCGAAACCTGGCAACCACGCCAAGCCGGTCTTTAATGTTGCAGTAAAAGCCTGTAAATTTTCTTCTACTTGCATTTGTTTATTATCTGTTTTGTTTGTTGGTTTGTTTTTCTTTTAAGCACTTTTACTGTAATTA